>NC_133538.1:190794155-190986655 GCF_048544455.1 Silene latifolia | reverse complement strand
ATTGAACCTTGGATTTTGTCGACCATCATGTTAAACATACTGGAAGTAAGTCTACCCGGATTCAAAGTGATGCCAAGGTAGCGGAATGGGAAAGCGTCTTCAGTGTAGCCAGTGAGTGCGTTAATTTGCCGTTTCACCTCATTATCTACACCACCATAGTAGATGTTAGTTTTGGCGGGATTAGCATATAACCCCGAGATAGAAGCAAAGGAGTCAAGACAGTTTGCAACCGCAGCCACAGAAGGGGTGTCACCCCTCATAAAGACCATAAGATCATCGGCGAAAATCAGGTGGTTGAGCTTTAATTTCACACATTTGGGATGATAGGAGACTTGATGGAGTAGATGAATGCGCCTCAGGTGCCTAGAAAACATTTCCATCCCACGGACGAAAATATACGGAGAGATGGGGTCCCCTTGTCTTACTCCAGATTTTCCGGGAAAGAACCCGCATTGGCTGCCATTGATCTTCAGAGAGTATTATTATTATTATTATTATTATTATTATTATTATTATTATTATTATTATTATTATTATTATTATTATTATTATTATTATTATTATTATTATTATTATTATTATTATTATTATTATTATTATTATTATTATTATTATTATTATTATTATTATTATTATTATTATTATTATTATTATTATTATTATTATTATTATTATTATTATTATTATTATTATTATTATTATTATTATTATTATTATTATTATTATTATTATTATTATTATTATTATTATTATTATTATTATTATTATTATTATTATTATTATTATTATTATTATTATTATTATTATTATTATTATTATTATTATTATTATTATTATTATTATTATTATTATTATTATTATTATTATTATTATTATTATTATTATTATTATTATTATTATTATTATTATTATTATTATTATTATTATTATTATTATTATTATTATTATTATTATTATTATTATTATTATTATTATTATTATTATTATTATTATTATTATTATTATTATTATTATTATTATTATTATTATTATTATTATTATTATTATTATTATTATTATTATTATTATTATTATTATTATTATTATTATTATTATTATTATTATTATTATTATTATTAGTAGTAGTAGTAGTAGTAGTAGTAGTAGTAGTAGTAGTAGTAGTAGTAGTAGTAGTAGTAGTAGTAGTAGTAGTAGTAGTAGTAGTAGTAGTAGTAGTAGTAGTAGTATTAGTATTAGTATTATTATTACTATTATTTTTTTATTCTTTTTTTTCTTTTTATTTTTTTATTATAAAGCGATGCTCGCAGCTTTCTTAGATAGAACAATAAAAGTTTACATAAAATTGGTGGGGAGCCGAGAGACAATCTGGGCCCCCACCCTCTTAGCAACAGCAAAGCTAAGTCTAGTTAAAATATAAGCGGCCACCCGAGCCCCCGCAACCTGAGATACCGAGAATTTCTGGATCCGCTTGAGCAAGGCAACAACATCTGAACCCAGCTCTCCAAGCGAAGAGAAAGAGAAGAGAAGGAAACCATAACCAGCTGCCGCTCATAAATCTCCATACTTAGCACACTTACGCTGAGCAGCATCAGCGACAACCCGCCCGGGCACATTATTATTATTATTATTATTATTATTATTATTATTATTATTATTATTATTATTATTATTATTTTTAATATTATTATTATTAACTTTTTTTTATATAAGAGGATGCGCGCAGCTTTTATTAAAAGAAAAAATAAAAGTTTACATGAAATTGGTGGGGAGCCGAGAAACAAGCTGCGCTCCCACACCGTTAGCAACAGCAAAGCTAAGTCTAGTAAAAATGTAAGCGGCCACCCGAGCCCCCGCATCCTGAGATACCGAGAATTTCTGGATCTGCTTGAGCAAGGCAACAGCATCCGAACGCAGCTCCCCAAGTGATGAGAAAGAGAAGGGAAGGAAACCATAACCCGCTACCGCACACAAATCCCTGTACTTTGCACACTTACGCTGAGCAACATCAGCAACAACCCGGCCAGGCACAAAATCCGTCATCCCAGTCTGAGTCAAAGGAGAAGACCCTGTCAAGTCAACACACACATCACGTCCTCTGTCCTAAGAATAAAGCAGCAAATCCGCAGGACGAAGAGAACCCCCATGCCCGTCAACCAAACCGATATCAACCTCCCTTCCCGCAGAAATACCCGATCTATAGCAGATGTTGAAAAGAGTGTCACGAACGAGGTTATGCCGATGTTTAACGCCCACAGTACCAGTACAAGAGACAGCGTGCTCCCCAAAAACATCATCATCAAAAACCCGAGAGCAAGCTGGACAGGGCGTAGAGAGCGTGAATAACGGAACACCCAAACGATAGCCAAGCACCTTACGGTAACTCCTCCCGTTCATAGTCTGACCCAACCCCGAGATAGGGACCGCACGCAACCAATCAGAGGAGTGGGAACCCTGCTGAGACTGCCACAAAGCAAGTTGGCGGGGTGTCAAAGAGAAAACAGACTCTGAGGCCGCAGCAACCGTCACGAAATAAATGTCTGTCAATTTCTTCATAAGTTTGGGGGCAGCAATTTGCACACCTCAGTGTTTCGCCGACCGTTGCACACCTTTTTATGCCGTTGTAATGACGATTTTCAATCCAGTTTTTCACAAACATTTCAAAAAAGCACCTTTTTAGGCCGTCGTTGTGACGATATTCAAACCAGTTTCACAACCGATTCAAAAAGCACCTTTTTAGTCCGTCGTAATTTTCAAACCCGGTTTTCTACAACCGTTTCAAAAACACCTTTTTACGCCGTTATAATCGTCGCGTCAAGACACGGATTTTAAACGGTCTCGCGCCGACATAATGGCTCTTTCAAAACCCGAAAATGGCACACCCTTTTTCGAGGCTTTTCAAATCCCGAGGACCACATACCATCCTTGAGACCACAACAATTTCAAACCTTTCAAACCTCAATTTTCAAAATGCACGATTTTGGATTTCAAAACCCGTCTCCGGAAAAAACACATTGTTTTCAGTGCCGCCGCAACTTAAACTCAAACCGTCTTTTGAAAACAAACCTAAGACAACACTTTTCAACTGGCCGACCTTTTGAAGATCCCTACTCTTCGGAAACCGTCCATAAAACAATAAATGAATCTTTTTGAAATTTCTATTTTCGAAAATTTCAGTCCACCGTTCCAATTCCGCCTCGCGTCTACCGAGTCGAAGCAAACGTACTTATGGGTCTTTACTTAAGAGACGTCTTACCTCGAGACTCGTTCAACGGCGTCACGCCCTTACGTTGAACGGGAGTCAAAGTCCGGTCAACACCGTCACACCATAAATCTAGTCAACACTGAGGCACCACACACGGTCGCCCTCGTCTCGTTGAGTTCAAAGTGTCTTTCCGTCTTTTGTGTTGTCTGCGTTTAGCCGTTAAACCGTGTCAGATTGTGATACCGTCGTCAGGTACCAAAAATAAATACCTAAATACACTAACAGAAGCTAGCAGTAAGTAGGGTCGATCTCTATAGAGAGATGGAAAAATGTCAGCTTTAACTAAGTCTGTCGAGGTAACCAGTTCTTTGGGGGTTTGAATGTTTGTTCTAAACTAATAAGGTCAGAAGAGAGAAAGAGAGTAAAAGGGTTAAAAGTAAGCAAATAGAGAGAAAGCAGCTAAGACAATCGGTCCGCCATGATTCTCAAGTAATGCAATCTAAGGTCTCAGGTCAATGCAAGGTTGATCTAAGGAGCAATGAATATCTCCTTCCGGTCTCAATTCGCCTTAAAACACTAATAGCTTAGCTTCCGTCCTCACTAAAGTGCCCTATTCTTCGCTACAGGTCTCACCCTTTCCAATCTTCCGATCTAGGTCAAGGTTTACCGTGATTTATTGACTAATCGCGTCGACTCAATTAGTATTTAACAATTATATGTAGCGATTAACAACATAGACTAATATTGCATTAAACCTAATAACTCAATTTACACTTCCCTTAGAATCATGGCTACCCTATGTCATAACAAGGGGATTTAGCTATGCATTATTATTGAAGGAATAACAATCATACACAAGCAATAAAGGTTGAACATGGTAACAAGAATAAAGAAAGATTAATGATAACAAAAGTGGGTTAAGGAAGGGAAAGCAATAAAAAGCAATAATAGATTAAGATTAAAGGAAGAATAAAAGTACCAATTACAGGTTGCAAGATCCGAGTAAGAGTTCTAAGGGAAGAATATGAGAAAGTAGAGAGATAAGAGAGTCCCGGTATGAGAGAGACGAAGAAGAAGCAGTAGTCGTTCTACTTAACCTAGCTTAAATCTAATTACAAAGCCCATCTCGAAAATAGGCAAAAACACGCATAAAAAACAAAGTCTCTCGATCGAGTGAAATGAAACCACTCGATCGAGGACAAATCTTGAAATTCCTTTCGATCGAGTAAAACCGGAGTTCGATCGATTACTTCTTAAATCAACCATTTCGATCGAGTAACTAACAACTCGATCGAGTGATTCTTGATGGATAAAGCATTCGATCGACCAAATAATGTGGCAAAACTGGTCGATCGAGCTATATTAGCACATATGGACTCCTTGGCACCTTCCGGGGTCAACTCAGGCGTCTCTAAGTGATGGATTTCAAGCTCCGATTCCTTATTCTCCAAAAATGCATGCAAATGGGACAAGTTTAGGCTCGATTTTGCTCCTTTCCGGTCCGTACCTGCAATTTACACAAGACAGACCAAAGTAGACTATTCGGGGGCATTTGTAGCTACACGCCACATAAATAACACAGAAATACGTGTAAAAATGAGGTAAAAACCTTATATAAAATACACGCATCAGATTGGGATCTAACGTGAGCCATTTTATGCCTCAGAGCCATGTCGAGACTAGTATCGACACCCCGGAAAAAAAGGAAATTGGAGAACTCAAGACTTCGCCTTTAACCGAAACTGAGAAATAGCTCAAGCTCTTGGAAGAGCAACTCTTATCCCGTGGTATCAACATCCACCTTGCAAACAATCGAAGATTCGAACCTGTTAGGGATCAACTGTCTGATAACTTTACCTTAACTGATGTGCCTAAGTTCAAGGGAGTAGAGGACTCACTCAACCACATTCGGGCCTTTAAGGATTACATGTCCATCAAAGGGGTCAAACAAGAGCTCTTCACCCGAATCTTTCCATCGTCCCTGGAATTGATTCCCCGCCAATGGTACTATTCCCCCGACCCAAATAGCATTACCACTTGGGACGAAGTCGCCGTTGAATTTGCTAAACAATATGCTGACATTGTCGAAATCCAAGCCAACACCCTCACTGTTGAGGTCCTGACGCAGAATGACAAGGAAGGATTCACCGAATTCCTAACCCATTGGAGGAGGGTAAGCACCTAATTGGTCAGTAAGCCGAGTGAATCAACTCTGGTTGAGATATTTGTCAACAATCTCCGTCCAGTTTATGCCAACCTGCTGAGATATCAAAACATCAAAACCATTCAGGATCTGCAAATCCTCCAAGCCCGCATTGAAGACGACCTATGCAAGGGCATTCTAGCCAAGACTACGGGTAGAGGCTATCAGGGGTCTAATCAACCGGGTCTCGTCCCTACAGTCAAATAAACAAAATCGACGAGGTCAACCTCGTCGAACCAACCACAAAGAAAACTGAGCGTGCTCAAAGGGCATTCACCAATTTAGGAACAACCTATGCCAGCGCCCTAAAAAGACTCATGGACCAAGGGAAGCTACAGCCAATCGGGCCCACTCCGGACCCATCTGGAGCAAAGAAAACTCGCTTCTGGAATCTTAACGCCTACTGCCAGTATCACCAACGCAAATGTCATGACACAGAAGCTTGCTTCAAGCTAAAGCACGCCATTCAAGATATGATTGAGAAAGGAGAATTACCCTTACCTCCACCAACAAAACCAAATAACAAGACAAACCCCTTGGTAATCCACGCCATCTCCGATGATGAGCCAACTCTAGATTGCTCACACTTCATCTTGTCTATTGAGGACGAGGTAAATGCCCTGGAAAAAGACACCTCGAATGGGATGTTTATATTCAGCGCCGCAACCATGCTCACCATGTTCCAACAGGTTGAATAGGCCATAGCCAGTCTCTTAGAAAGGATCACCCGACTTGAGGATGCCTACCACCAGCTGATTTTCAACCCACCTACACCAGCACCGCGCCCAAGGAATGCTCCTCCAAGCACACAGAACTCCCAATTCCAGAAGGGATTGCTCTTGCGGCCATTCTGGCATGCACCCCACAATAATAAACCCCACAATAATCAACACCACAATAATCAACCCTACAATAATCGGCCTCACAAAAACATCCCCTACAAAAACTATCCGCCATGGAATACCCCTCCAAAGTACCCTCGCGACCCCAAAATGAACGGTATCGGGAGAGATGATGTGGAAGATATCAACATTGTTTCAGGAAAGGGAAAACAAGCAAAAGAGATCGATTACCTTACTCGATCGGGACGCCCCTACCAGCATCCAAGCAATACAACAACTAATCCAACAACAAACGACCAAATCGTCCCGGACCTGGATGTTCATCCCAGGGTCCCCGAGAACTTGATCGTTAAATAATTACAAAAGGCCAAGGCCGAAATATCCATCTGGCAACTGATTCCTAAATCCTTCGAACATCGGCAAGCTTTGCTACAAGCCTTGGGGAAGTTGAGAGTTCCCTCTACCTCCTCTCCTGAAGAACTTGGCCCTCTACATCACTGTGCAGTGCTTGAAGAAGAATATACCTATAGTCCTAATGGATGACGGATCTGCACTCAACGTCATTCCCCTTAAAATGGCCCACAAACTGGGTATCAAGAAAGCTGACTTGATCCCGACTAATCAAGGAGTACGCACCTATGACAGCACTCGTCGTAAGGTCGAAGGCCTCATCACCCTGACCATCGTAACGGGACCCCTGGAAAGATAAGGCAGTTTCCAAGTGGACAATATTGACGCCGCTTTCAACATGCTCTTCGGGCGCCCCTGGATTCATGCGGCCAAGGGCGTCAATTAAATCCTTCATTAGAAAATCAGGGTCCTTTTCAACGGGAAAACAATCACAATTCCCACATCCCCGATCAATTCTATCATGAAGAAGGTAATAGCCTCTCAAGTCATTGAAGAGGACGACAACGAAATGTGGGGGTTCCAAGCTATGAATGCCTTAACTGACGAATCAACACCCTTTGATTGTGACCCGTTCTCAAACCTCACAATCAACCGCATCTTGATGCGCCAGGTTTATTTCCCGGGCCTACCTCTCAACCCGCTAAAAAGCACCTTACCTCCCATGAAACACGCTAAGGTCCCCGACATCCCCTTTGGGCTAGTTTATGATCCGACCGATGAAGACGTCCAGGAAATGGGTCTCCTAGTAGGGAAGCGCAAAAAGCAAGGAGTCATCTCCCGACCCTATCACTTAACTCTCATTGGCTACTTCGTCCCCGAGGGAGAGTCCGAGCTTTACATTGGCTTTCCTGAGCAAATCTACGACCCCGTAGAAAAGGTCAAGAACCCGGGCGTAGAAGTCTTTCAAGCCTGCTACTTCATCCCCGACAAATCCAAAGCTATGTCGACCAAATCTGAATCAACCCCATGCCTAGACGGACAAGCCGTGAGTCTCCTCTTTGGAGAAGACTATCTCAAGCACGACAACTATGAGGACATCATCAACATTGCTCTCAAAGACAACCATTTCGATCCCGCTACCTTAATCTCTGATACTGACCCAGAGAAAGCTACCCAAGGCTAGAGGAAGACTGTCGAGTGGACCGATCTTCAAGGCCGCATTCTCAAGATCACAACTGGAGAAGGCCCCATATTCTGAGAGGGAAGTGAACACGAGACAGAGTCTGAGTCTGAGTCTGATGACAAACCCGAGTCAGAGTCTGTCATAGCTCCTAGCGCTCTTGATGTCCCGGTCAAAGTCCTTTTTCCGCTTTTTTATCACAAACTTGTGGCTGCCTCAAAGGCTGAGTCAACTAGGGTCGCCCTCACTCCCGCAGAAGGTAGCAACCTGGAGCTTGTTCCAGGGATCACCTCCTCTACTATGTCGCCTCTAACTGCCCATGAGATGTATGTCTTATCCGAGCTTTTCGCTCAGGTCGACTTAATGAATGCTAAGTTTTCTTACTACTCGTCTCAATTTAACTGCAATGCAATTCTGAACGAATTTGAGGAATTTGACTTGAGTGACTACCCACCTCACCTAGCCAAAGAACTTGACAAACGAGAGGATATGACACCCATCATTGAGGAGACCAAACCCATCAACGTAGGGACCGACAATGCACCTCAAGAACTTAGGATAGGGACCACCCATAACCCCTCGGAAAGACAGCAGTTCATCGACCTTGATGCGTGTCTTTTATATGATGTTTTACATCCCTTTTTACACGCATTTCAGAGCTCATTCATGTAGTTTATGCTGCATTTCTCCCTATTTCCGTCTACTTCCATATTTTGTACATTATTGCGAAATGTGAAGAATCCAAATGAAATCAAGCTAAATCCGTCCCCGAGTATCCTGCATTGCACTTGACGTGAAGTATTCACCCGAGGAACGAGCTTGGAGCGCATATCAAGGCCCAAAAGACAAGTCCACGAGTTTTAAGAAGTCAAGTAGCAGCTCAAGTGGTCAATCGACCATCACCCTCAGTCGATCGACAAATGTTCGGGTTCCAGAAGCTACTGTTCATCGCCAAGCGCGATCGACCATCATATCGATCGATCGACCGATTGCTATTTCAGACGTGAATTAAAAGACCGTGAATCTTAAAGCCCGTGAAGTTTAGGTTTTGGAATAATTGTTACGCTTATTTGCTATATAACGTAACACAAACCTTCAGTGGGGGGATATCAGTTTTTACCCGAGTTCATATTCAGTTTTACATTAAGTTTATTAGGGTTTGGAATATTTTAAGCATTGGAATTTTGGCTCTTGTTCTTAATCATTCTTCTGCTATTCTTGGTATTCTTCTGCCCTAATTCAATTCATCTCTTTCGTTATTAGATTAGAATTGCTAGATAGATTCCCGAAACCATCTTTATTATTGCATGTTAATTATTTGTTTTACCGCTTTAATCATGAATTCAGTACTTTATTGCCCTAGTATTATTGTTGTTATCACTTTCATCATGAGTAGCTAAATAATTTGTGCTAGGATGTAGGCGAATTATATCATATGCGGCATTAGATTAGACACGGCCTGAACCCGCGTGTTGGTCGATCGACTGACCTCGTGAGCTTATTTCGTTTTAATTGATTTTAATTGTTGTATTTAACGAATCGAATGCATGCGACCAGTTAGATACCCCTTTTATAACTGACCCAATAGATCAAAAGATAAGGTAAGTTGTTAGACCATCAATTGAATCGACTAAACTGTGCTAAGATCGAAAGATAGGTATAGTTTAGACCATTAGTCACTTTTCAGAACGAAAGTTAGTATTAGTGATATTAGGGACCTGTAGCGAGATCGAAAGATGCTATTTGTTAAGAGTGGACCAAGAGGACCTCTTTATTTCCCGCCTCACCTGTGTTGACTCAGACCGACTTAGTTTGCTGCCGCCGAAGCTATAATGAACCGACCATCCTAGTACCCCTTCTTTATCTGTTTAATCCGTCTTTTAGTTTATTGTCTTTATTTACTGTTAGCTATAGACCTACTCAAATCAACCCCCACTTTTGTCACCTTAGACTCGATATAAATCAACTAGAATTTACAAGTGCCTCCTTGTGGTTCGACCCTGTTACCACTAGCCTAGGTTAGTCTTAATAGGAATTATAAATTTTATCTTTGGTACTCACAACGACGGGTATCAAATTTTGGCGCCGTTGCCGGGGAGGCAATAGTCCTAATTTTAGTTGTTTTTATTTTTAGTCTGTCTTAGTTTAAGGGACTTCTGTTCCTTAAACTTTTCTTATATTCTTTTTGTAGTTTCTTCTTATGCGCAGGTCACAGGGTGGTGAACTAGTGCCATTTGACCCTGAGATAGAGAAATCTTTGCGCGAGTTGAGACGAACACAAAGAGTACTACCGACAGAGGAAGAGCTGAGTACTCTGTCAAGCTATTACGAGCACAATCTATTCAAGAAGACCCACATCTTCACCCGTTTCCACTTCTTCACCGAGACAGTTACTTCTCCACGAAATTCCGATTATGGCCGAGGAAGCGAGTATAGCTAGTCATTCTGAGCCGACAGCTGAAAACTTATACAAGGGGTTCGAACTACCAAGAGATGCCAGGAAGTTCGAACCAAAGCCTTCTTACATCAACATGGTTGAGAGAAACCAGTTTGGGGGAGCTGCAAATGAAGATGCAGCTAAACACATGGAGACCTTTATTGATTACTGCTGCTCCATTCCCCCACCAGCCGGTGTGACCCAGGACCAGATCAAGGAGACCATGTTCATCTTCTCCCTTCGTGATGCTGCAAGGGAGTGGTATAGAGATCTGGACCGAGCCGTTCATGGAATTACTGACTGGAATTCATTGGCATTGGCGTTCTACAAGAAGTACTTCTCTGCTTCAAGGACGATCGCTATTAGAGCTCAAATCACGGGCTTTAAACAAGGGCCAGATGAGAACTTCCATGAAGCATGGGTCCGATTCAAGAAGTTGGTGCGAACCATACCGCACCATGGGTTCGAAAAGTGGAGCTTGTGCAATCATTTCTACAATGGGTTGTACGACGATCAGAGGGCCATTTTGGATGCTGCAGCCAATGGAAGATTCGCTGAAAATTTGGGAGCAACCAAGGGGTGGAAGATCATTGACGATCTAGCTACCCACAAGGCCGAGTATGGAAATTCCAGAGGGAACCGTAGAGGAGAGTCACGAATCCTCCTCTGTCGCTGCGCTTGAGGCTCTTACTGCGAGATTTGACAAGTATGAGCTAGGAGGAGCTTCTAAAGGTGGGATGTACCAAGTCAATGCTGTGTCAGACGGTCCTTTCGTCTGTGAAAGGTGTGGAGGTGAGGGCCATGTCTCAAAAAACTGCCCTAGTCCATTTGAATCTTGTGCTGCCTTTCAACACTATAGGCAGACCAACACCTACTATGAGCCGAATACCCATCCGAACTTGAGTTAGAGGAGCCAAAATGTCCTTAACCCAACTCAAGCTCCGCCGCAGCAACAGCCTTATATACCCCCTCATCAAAAGCAACAACAATATCAGAAACCTCCTTATGTGCCGCAGCAGCAACAATCACAAAATTCTGAATTATCCGAGCTGAACAACTTGTTGCTAAAGAAGTCCCAAGCAAGAGAGGCCGGGATGAAGCTACTAGAGAGCCAAATTTCTCAATTGGCTAGCAAAAGCAACACTCGAGCTCCCGGACACTTGCCGACTCAAACCGACCAAAAGGAGACCTTAAATGCCATCACTTTGCGGAGTGGGTCCACTCGAGGGACTGCCATGGTCGAGACACTCATTGAAAAAGATGAGCCGGAGACGAGTCAAGAGAAAGCTTCAACGAACAAATCAAATAAAAAGGCGTCTACCAGGTATTTCAGTCGATCGACTGAAGTGCCTGGTCGATCGACTGAAACACGGGTTACAGGAGCTTTTGGAACTGTACATCTCGGTCGATCGACTGAGGATAGTGGTCGATCGGCCGAGATCGCTGCTGATGCTGAGGAGTTTCGTCTTTTAATGCCAAGTAATCTGCGAGACCACCTGTTTCGGGGTACCACAGTCCCGAAGGTGTTAGGACAAGACCCGAGTGCTGATGGGTCAGTCCCGGTCCCCAAGTTCGACCCAATGACGGTCAATGGTTCTCATTTGAGACGGTCTGAGGAGGGGTCTAGCTTCAACAAAGAGAAGGTGACGGACTTTCAGCCTAAGTCCAAGGATGCCGGCGCGCGATATTTGGAGGAGAGGGCCAAGGTACTTCTTACAGCCCCTTACCCGGAGAGGCTAGTGCCGACCAAGGAACAGGTATCATTCAGCAAATTTGAAAAAGTTATCCGTAGTCTGAATGTACAGGTTCCTTTTCTCGAGCTAGTTAACCAAGTACCCGCTTATACTAAATTTATGAAACAACTTTTGTCCAAAAAGCGGTCACTTGAAACAGTGCACACTGTTGCACTTACTAAGGAGTCTTGCTCTTATCTGTCTCACACTGCACCCCTTAAGTTAGAGGACCCGGGCAGTTTTTCTGTTCCTTGCAACATAGAAACCTTCTCAATTGAGAAGGCATTGTGTGACTTAGGGGCTAGCATAAGCGTCATGCCCTTGAGTTTAGCTAGGAAGCTTAAGTTGACCCGATTTGCTATCACAGACATGACAGTTCAGATGGCTGACCGATTTGCGGTCGAGCCTATAGGAGTCATAGAGGACATACCCATCCAAATAGGGAAGTTTTTCTTCCCTGTTGACTTTGTTGTCCTTGACATTCCTGAGGATGCCCATATACCAATCATCCTAGGTAGGCCATTTCTGCACACTGCTGGTGCAGTTATTGACGTGGGCTCTGGAACTTTGACCTTCAAAGTTGGGAAACATTCTATCATTTTTGCCCAACCTGCTAAAAAGAAGGACCCCATGTGGCCTGTTACATGTAATACGGTTTCTGAAAAGAAATCGTACTTTGTGCTTCCTGAATTGCCTGTCTCTATTACTACTCCTGTGCTAACCCCTCCGCCCCATCATGGGAGCAAAAAGGAGGAAGAATCTGTTGTTTTAGACATTGCAGGAGCAGGTTTTGGGAAGGACGAGCTGCAGGTCACTCTAGCTGCGACAAAGCCTATCATTCAAAGAGGAGGTCTTGGTTGCTTGAGCTATGGAACCGATGAGAAAGTGGAGGATGAGCCAGCCAAGGTGAGATGGGCTGATGTGGATTCTGACAATTCCAAGGAGATCCTTGATTAGGGAGATGACGAAGTTGATCCATTGGGCTCTCCGACTGTTGAAGATGAGAAGGGTGCAACTGAGAAGATGAGCACCATTGAGGCTACCTCTAGTAGCCAGAAGCCGACGAAGTGGGCCATACCTTGGCCTTTCTTGATCAACTACTAGTTGATCAAAAGCTTTACAAACATTTTATTGCTTTCGAACAATTTTCATTGCTTTTTGTGTGCGCGAAAACTTCGCATCTTATTTTGTTTGTTTCGAATTTTTAAGCACTTTAGACTTTATTCTGGGTTTTGCGCAATTTTGGTCGCGTATTATTGTGTACTTGCAGGTATTTAGAGCTTGTTAGCTCAAATCATTGAGCAAATACGAAGAAATAAGGAGTACAAGAAGATTTTCGATCGATCGACCGCCATCATGGTCGATCGACTGAGTTGCGCCTTCCAGGAGCTTCTGTTCCTGTTCATCTGGTCGATCGACTGCCCATATAGGTCGATCGACCATAGACACTGCTGTACCTGATCACGACCTCTCCCCTGCTGTGTTTAGTCGATATGAGGACTTGAGGGAGTTTTCTACTCCACTTTATTTTCCGTCCAAATTATTTATTTCTTCTGATTTTCTCATTTGTACACAATTTTACCGCTTCATTATTGTCTTTCTCGGTTTTATGCGTGGTTTTTGTCTGTCTTTCAGGTACTTATTGGTAGCAATGCTGGCTACTGAAACCTCCTAGCCCACGTTGGTTTGGGGAGGTTTCCTTTGCTGCGCTTAAAGTCTTGTGAGTTCCTTGCGTTTACTTCATGTCATATTTATTTCCTTTCTCGCAAATTCCCATTTCTCTTTTCTTCATTACATGATTTTGCACAATGGGGACATTGTGCGATTTGGTTTGGGGAAGGGTTTTGCGTCGCATATCATCTGCTTGCATTCACGTTTAATTCTGTTTTGCATTGTTTCATTTCATTTCTCTTATATATACAAAATTCCAAAAAAATTGAAAATTTTCAAAAAATTCCCATAAAATGCACGTTTATTTTATCATGTAGGTCGAGTCGGAACGGCAGTATTTCCATGATGATTTTGCATTTGCATCTGTTTTGCCTGAGCCGTGCTAGATTAACATGCTATTAGTAGAATCACATATGCATATCTACGAGTTTTCGTTAAATTATTTTGCTGGACTTGAGACTTGACTTTAATAATTGGCAAACTACTTATACTTTCTGAGATTTAGAGCCCATAACTGGTGACATTCACGACCGGTTTATTTAGAAATGTGAGTAGTACTCCTTATGAGACATGTTTCCTTAATTTGCATAAATATGAACTTGATCTACTTAATATCTGTATGCATTCGGTTTGTGGTTTGTTGACACATGTGGTAGAGATTTCCCTTTATTCATTTTGCCCATGAGCTCCACACTGCCAAAAATATCCCTTTTGTCCCATTTACTACATCCTACATTTAGTCTGTCCTTTGTCAAGCTAGTAGTTTAGTTTTTGGGGTTGTTACTCGTTTTTGGTGGCATATCCTCTGTTGAGATGATGATTGGAAAATGAAAAAGGAGAGAAAGAAACAAAAAGAAAGAAAAAAAAAATGAAAAATGATTCGAAAAAGAAGAAAAAAAAAGAGGTTATGTACTGTTCAAAGCAGTCGATCGACTGCCATATATAGTCGATCGACTGAAGTTCGAAAGAAAGAGAAAAAGAAAGAATCAATTCGCATAATTCAATCCTTACCTTTTGGCGATTTTTGCTCCCATGATTCATTTATATCTTATGGGGAGTTTATTGATTTAGTATTTTGGAGACTGTGAGATTTGTGCCTGTTATAGCACCGTTTCGTTTGATTATGAGCAAGAAGTTGGATGTTGCCACTTGGTTCCGTTTTGGTACTAGCTTGATCACCTGTACCTCCACTTTACCATAAAATGTTTTGCCTCTTCTTACCCATACCTCACATATCCCATATATACCTCGGCATGTGTCATTGGTCATCTGTTTGGTTGGAATGCATATGTACGGTCATAGAGATCATTTTCATATTTTATTGCAGGCATGTTCTTATAGGTCGCAGTTAGGTAAGAGTCTTTACAAAAATAAATTCTTTTTATCCTCTCATATATTCACCTGTGCCTATGTGTGATATGAGCGACCCGTGAGAGTCCGATTTGATAAGTCTCTACAGTCGACGGTTCAGCAGTTCTTAACGACCTTATAACTCGTTTGCATGATTCACATTACTAATTGATTGTTGGTTGTGCATTAAATTGGTTTAGGCTTAACAGTTTGCATCTCGCTCGAGATTGAACTCGTTCCATTAGGTCATTAGATCGAGTCTAGTTCTTGCTTGAGGACAAGCAAGGGTTTGGTTTGGGAAGTTTGATGCGTGTCTTTTATATGATGTTTTACATCCCTTTTTACACGCATTTCAGAGCTCATTCATGTAGTTTATGCTGCATTTCTCCCTATTTCCGTCTACTTCCATATTTTGTACATTATTGTAGAAATGTGAAGAATCCAGCGGAAATCAAGCTAAATCCGTCCCCGAGTATCCTGCATTGCACTTGACGTGAAGTATTCACCCGAGGAACGAGCTTGGAGCGCATCTCAAGGCCCAAAAGACAAGTCCACGAGTTTTAAGAAGTCAAGTAGCAGCTCAAGTGGTCGATTGACCATCACCCTCGATTGATCGACCAATGTTCGGGTTCCGAAGCTTACTGTTCATCATCCAAAGCGATCGATCGACCCGATCATATCGATCGATCGACCGATTGCTATTTCAGACGTGAATTAAAAGACCGTGAATCTTGAAGCCCGTGAAGTTTAGGTTTTGGAATAATTGTTACGCTTATTTGCTATATAACGTAACACAAACCTTCAGTGGAGGGATATCAGTTTTTACCCGAGTTCATATTCAGTTTTACATTAAGTTTATTAGGGTTTGGAATATTGTAAGCATTGGAATTTTGGCTCTTGTTCTTAATCATTCTTTTGCTATTCTTGGTATTCTTCTGCCCTAATTCAATTCATCTCTTTCGTTATTAGATTAGAATTGCTACATAGATTCCCTAAACCATCTTTATTATTGCATGTTAATTATTTGTTTTACCGCTTTAATCATGAATTCAGTACTTTATTGCCTTAGTATTATTGTGGTTATCACTTTCATCATGAGTAGCTAAATAATTTGTGCTAGGATGTAGGCGAATTATAGCATAGGCGGCATTAGATTAGACACGGCCTGAACCCGCGTGTTGGTCGATCGACCACTTTACCCGGTCGATCGACTGACCTCGTGAGCTTATTTCATTTTAATTGATTTTAATTATTGTATTTAACGAATCGAATGCATGCGACCAGTTAGATACCCCTTTTATAACTGACCCAATAGATCGAAAGATAGGGTAAGTTGTTAGACCATCAATTAAATCGACTAAACTGTGCTAAGATCGAAAGATAGGTATAGTTTAGACCATTAGTCACTTTTCAGAACGAAAGTTAGTATTTGTGATATTAGGGACCTGTAGCGAGATCGAAAGATGCTATTTGTTAAGAGTGGACCGAGAGGACCTCTTTATTTCCCGCCTCACCTGTGTTGACTCAGACCGACTTAGTTTGCTGCCGCCGAAGCTATAATGAACCGACCATCCTAGTACCCCTTCTTTATCTGTTTAATCCGTCTTTTAGTTTATTGTCTTTATTTACTGTTAGCTGTAGACCAACTCAAATCAACCCCCACTTTTGTCACCTTAGACTAGATATAAATCAACTAGAATTTACAACTGCCTCCTTGTGGTTCGACCCTGTTACCACTAGCCTAGGTTAGTCTTAATAGGAATTATAAATTTTATCTTTGGTACTCACAACGACGGGTATCAGACCTCTTGCATGAATACAAGGATGTATTCGCATGGTCCTATAAAGACATGCCTGAGATCGACAGAGTCATTGCAGAGCACAGGATACCCATCAAACCCGGAGCTAAACCCATAAAATAAAAGTTGCGCCGTATGCACCCCAAATGGGCTCTGAAAATCAAGGAAGAGGTAGACAAACAATTCAAACCCGGATTCATCAAAGTTTCCGAATAATCTGAGTGGGTGGCCAAAATTAGTCCTCGTGCCCAAGAAAGACGGGAGAATTTGGGTTTGCATCGACTTCAGAGACCTAAAGAAAGAAAGTCCAAAAGACGACTTCCCTCTTTTGACATGTTGACATCTTGGTAGACAACACCGCCGAGCACGCCCTATTATTATTCATGGACGGGTATGCTGGGTACAACCAAATAGAAATGGCTAAGGAAGACATGTACAAGACTGCATTCACTACGCTGTGGTGTACATATTGCTACACTATTACGCCCTTCGGTCTAATCAACGCCAGAGCAACCTACCAAAGAACCACTACCACTCTCCTACACGACATAATGCACAAGGAAGTGGAATTATATTTTGACGACATAATCGTCAAATCAAAAGAGCGAAACGGCCACATCAGCACCCTTTGGAAATTCTTCGCTCACCTTCGAAAATACAACATGAGATTAAATCCTCAAAAGTGTGCGTTCGGGGTCACCTCCGGAAAACTCTTGGGACACGTCGTCAGCAAAATAGGCATCGAAATTGATCCTTCCAAAATCAAAGCTCTCCAGCAAATGCCTCGGCCTAAGAATGAGAAGGAGATTCGGGGATTTCTCGGTCAAGTCCAATACATCAGCCACTTCATAGCCAAGCTCACTATGATTTGTAAACCAATCTTCAAAAAGCTTCGCGCCTCCGATCACACCTATTAGGATGATGATTGTTAAAAGGCCTTCGACAGGATAAAGGAAATCCTATCCAAACCTCCTGTACTCATGCCACGTCAGTAGGGAATTCCCTTATCCCTATACGTGACTGTCACCGACATAGCCATGGGAGCAATGCTAGCTCAAACAGTCGACGGGAAAGAACGAGCAATCAACTACATCAGCAAAAGTTCATCGAATACGAAACAAGATACAGCCAACTGGAAAAGAAATGCCTTGCCCTGGTTTGGTGGACAACGAAGCTGCGACATTATATGCTCAGCTACACGGTTCACATCTACTTTAAGATGGACCCGGTCAATATCTTTGAAAAGCCCGTGCTAAACGGAAAGCTGTCTAGGTGGACACTCATACTATCCAAATTTGACCTCAAATTCGTACCCCTCAAGCTTATCTAGGGGATTGCAGTCGCCGATTTCCTAGTAGAAAATCCCGTCAACGAGGATCCAATGACTGACATATGGTCCCTCCCTGACGAATACATCCTTTGTGCCGACATCGACGCATGGGACCTATTCTTCGACAGTGCATCAAACCTGAGAGGCATCGGGGTAGGAGTCCTTCTAATATCACCAGAAGGGGAACATGTTCCGATCTCAGTCAAGCTAGACTTCGCCATTACCAACAATGCCGCCGAATATGAAGCATTCCTCATCGGCCTACAAGCAGCCATAACACTTGGCATCAAAAGGTTGAGGGTTCATGGTGATTCCTCACGCATCATCAATCAGGTGTCCGGATCATGGAAAATCCAAAGCGACAGCTTAGCACCCTACCAAGAAAAAATCAATCAAGAGGCCGAATTCTTCAACCAAATCAACTACTTCCACTTGCCACGGGAGGAAAACCAATTTACTGATGCTCTAGCAAAACTTCCCGCGCTCGTCAACATACCCAACGACATGACATCGATGCCCCCATGTGTCGAGAGAAGGAGGGAGCCAACTCAAATCTGTGCCATCAACAACGACAAGGAAAACCATGTTGAACCTTGGTACCAAGCCATCCTCAACTACAAAACCAAAAACGAATTCCCTCCCAACTCTGATACAAGAGGATAAACAACAATTCGTTTACTTGTATCACAATTCGTTATAAACCAAGAACAACTATGCAAAAGAACACCCCAGGGGATCCTTCTCCTTTGCATTGATCACCACAAAGCCAAGAAAGTCATGGGAGAGGTCCACGATGGAGAATGCGGCCCTCACATGAGCGCGATGATGCTAACCCGAAAAATCATGCGGTTGGGCTACTACTGGACCACCATGGAAGCCGATTGCAGAAACTACGTCAAATATTGACACAATTGCCAAATCTTCGGCAACATACAACACATACCACCATCCCTTTTATGCACCATGACATCACCCTGCCTTTCTCTACCTGGGGCATCGACATCATCGGAAAAGTCAACTACTTCACCTAATGGGTGGAAGCGTAATCCTATGCAGTCTTGACCGCCAAACAAGTGGCCAAATTAATTTAGGACAACATCATCTGCAGATATGGGGTGCCCATGAAACCATCAGTGACCAAGGTTCCCACTTCCGGGCAGAAACACAAGGCTTGCTGGACAAATACAAAATCAAACGACATCGATCATCCTCCTATCGTCCCCAAACCAACGGAGCGGTAGAAGCATCAAACAAAACTCTTGTCACCATAATCAAGAAGATGCAGAACAATTACCGCGATTTGCCGAGCAAACTCCCTTTCGCATTCTCGGGATACCGAACCTCCATTCGAACACCAACATGAGCATCACCCTTCTGCCTTGCATACGGTATGGAAGCAGTACAACCAGTGGAGTTGGAAGTTCCGTCTCTACGCATCCTACTAGAAGGTCAAGTTCCCGAGGCGAATTAGACCCGCCGAAGGTTTGAACAACTCACACTCCTAGATGAACGGCGACTCAACTCCCTGCACAACGTCCAGCTATACCAACGTTGTATACAACGGGCATTCAACAAAAAAGTCAAACCCAGAAACATCAAAGAAGGCGACTTGGTCCTCATGTCAGGTTGAGCACCATTACCTGTCGATCCGAAGGGGAAATTCAAACCCAATTAGGCCGGGCCATACCTAGTCAAGAAAATACTTTCGGAGGGCACAGTGAGACTGAGTGACCTAGACGGGGAGGATTTCACAAACCGGACCAACCTAGACCAACTCAAGAAATAATACTCATGAACCTTAGCAACCAACAAACCTTACACTAGTTTCACGACTAGTGTCCACAATCTCCCTTTCAAGTCAATTCCTCAAAACGTTCTGACTTGAAATTGCATGTTTAATCGAGTCTAAGTTACGGCACCTTGCCATGTTTCAAACAGCCTTTGATCTCTCAAAGGGAACATCCATTTGCAGTAAAAAAAACACCTGAACTACGACCATGGTTTGATTTCACCTCTTCAGGTGGATACGTAGGCAGTCCTTTCATGTACAAGAAGGATACAATCACAAAATCCAAACAAAATCAAGAAAAATTTTAAACTACGAGCATAGTTTGATTTCACCTCCTCAGGTGGATACGTAGGCAATCCTTTCTTATACAAGAAGGAAACAACCATCCCCACAAAAAAAAAATCACTTATACAAATTCCAAAAAAGGGGAAGCATTCCTCTTTTCCATAAAAAAGAACAAAAAAATGGCCTTTCTCCCTTCCCACAAAAATTCCCTTCACATTTGCAATGTTTAGGATAATTCAAACCGAATTGCCTTTACGAAATAGATGGAAGAGGCAACAAGCATTCACAACTCTTCTTTTAACACAAACAATCCTCTTATTTAATTAATAATGATAAGGATTACAATCTTGACAACAAATAAAGCTAAGCAAGTCCACAACTTGCCAAGCTAGAATGTCGACCAAGACATCTTACATAGTAATACTAGCACAAATACATAATACATAGCTAGTACCACATAATAAAAACACACAAACACTAATACAACATAATAATAAAGTGGGTAATGGAGGTCTTCATTCTTCCATTCTATCCTTGCCTTTTCCCTCGGGGTACATCTTCCCCTTGTTCTTCTTGCTAGCCCACCTAGCATGGACTTCCTCTTCAGAACGGATCCTTAACGGATCCACGACGGCAATGACATCTGGTCTCCTACAAGACCCCATACTCGGTCCAAGCCGAGCCCACACATGGCCCACCATCTCTTTGGGACCCAAGCTCCTCCTCTTCGGTGGCCTCACCACATCCGGGCTAACATCATCGGCAAAGTCGTCAAAGAAAGCACGGTTGGCCTTGCCAACCTCCCTATACTTCAAGTCAACGACTTCATCTTTCGAAACTTGGACCTTTCTTCCAAGGTTTGAGCTCTTGACCACTTGACATAAGCGGGAGTCACCCATGTCGTTGAAGCGGGGTTTGGTACCTCCCAAGTCAGCCGAGTAGCCCAACACCTCTCGAAAATCTCCACAAGGTCGGAGTTTCGAAAAACACTCCCTTGGACGAGAGTATCTTGAGCGGACACCTTTTTTTGGCAGCCCATTTGTCTCATAAGCCTTTCAGGATAAATGAATGAAGCAACCTTTAAACCCACCACCATCAAGGAACAAGAACAAGTGGCCAGAGCGGGCAACCCCGTGAAGCACCTCAAGTGCCACCACGACACCACCCAAGGGATATGAGGACCACCCTCCTCCACCAATTTCGAGGTCCAATAGGCCTCGGTGGACGCAAATCTATCCGAAAACAACTTATTTCTCATAGTAAGGTGACGAAAAGAGTAAGAAGAAGCATCAACTGGAGGCTCTACATACCTTAGCCTCTCCATGAGCCATACTTGGAGGATCCTTGGAGATCCAAATGAAGGAACTTCTCCACAAGAACCCTTCTTGGCCAAAGCTTGGATGATCTCGCCAAGCACCAACCACGATGGATGCCACCCATGCTCCATTTTATCAACCACATGCACAAGGATCATGCTACCATACCATCTTAACCCCTCCTTTTTCAAGGCATTGACAAGGAGGTACGCATGCACTAGGCAAAAGGCAAGAGCCCTTAACCTAGCCACCTCCGAGATATTAACATCCAACTGGTTTGAGAAGATGTTGATGAGAGCCAACGTGTCAACACCATAGGGAGCGAGGAGGAAGTTTAATTGGCTCGTCGACAAGCCCAACATGGAACGAAACTTGTCCTTGTAACACAACCGAGTCGGAGGAAGCACCAGAGTACAACCCGGCCACCCTCCAATGGCACCCACTTCTTCGGCAAGAGGGCAAATTTCACCTTTCGAGAAACGAAGACATGATGTTTTGAATCCCAAAATCGAGAGCATGCTTCAAGGAACGAGGATTGTACCTTAACTTGACGAAGCACCAATAATTGACCAACTCCCATTACAATAAGTTGATACTTCTCAGGAGCCGATAAATCCTGACACCAATGTCGCAACCTATTTTCGAAAGCATCTATGATTTTTTTTTGTGGAAGAAGAAGAAAGTTTTTTGTAGAGATGTTTTTTTTGTTTTGGATTATGAAATAATGAAGCACAAACGTCCATATATATACAAAACAATCAGCGCCTTTTATCCGAAAAAAGGGGGAGCTCCCTTGCATCGCCCATGGGCTCGCGCCTCTTTGCGGTGATTCTAAGAATCTGCACCATAACTTGTCCCTCTCAAGTTAAGTTCCTTTCTGACGCATCGATTTTATCGCCTCAAGGCTCACTCCTCTTCAGGCCTTCCTGGAAATTTTTGTGTTTTCTCACACTCACATTTCCTTGGATTCGCGTTTTACGAAATCTGACACGGTTTCCTTTACGTAGCTTTAAACACATGGGTTTTTCTCTTCTTTATTTTAGGGGGGAATGGCTAGTCGCCCCGATCCACGATGGACCGTTTCCATGTCAGTCCAAAATTTCGAAATTTTTTCGCTTTTTGCACAAAAGTCAAAATTGATAACATGACATCAATTTTTTCTCAAAACAATCTTGCAAATCCGAGTCTTGATCTTGCAAAAAATCAAAGTTTAACACGCTCTCAAAATCTCTTTTGAAACTCATCTTTGACGGTTTGAGTTTATTTTTCGAGTTGCAAAACAATTTCGGCAAAATTCGATGCGCTTTAGTTCAAACACGAATTAATTTGTCGAAATTTCAAAACAATTTCATTTGAAAAATCCAAACGTGACAACTTGTCGCGGAATTTTCAAATTTTTATTTCAATTTCAATTTTAACTTCGAGTCATCGTGGTTATTTTTGTTTTCATCAAATGCTTTTGCGTATTCACTTGTATGCGTACGTGCTACCTGTTGCATGTTTTTCTACACTAACGATGCAGGGACAAATGCCGAAGCATATAAGGAATCAACAATTGACCGTGCTTCTCCGAAACACAACACAAAAAAGCCAAACACAAACAAGCTACAAACCAAAAACACATATATACAAACTTCCTCAAGCAAAATATACACATATACAAGCCAAAGTCCAAAACACGGACAAACAACTACACCTACTCAACGCCTCACAGCGAGCCAGCCTCGGTCTCACTAGGAGTCGCGGGGAACCAGACACCACCTCCTGCTCTGCGCCCTCTCAGGAGAACTCTCACTCATCTCTTGCACCATCGTGACACGAAGCTCCTCCGCCTCGACCAACCGAGGCCTAAGAGAGGCGATCTCCGCATCTCGGTTTCGCAACCCGCCCTCACGACGCTTCAGCTCTTGATCCCGAGTGGTGAGTCCCAGATTCTGCGCCTGGATTGTCGACCTCGCCGTGTCCAACTCAGCAAAGCACAAAACAGATCTTTAAGATCTAAACTTGAAATGCACAACAAAAAACAAAAAAATAACCAACAAAAGGCAGTTGTACAAGCCGAAACTCCCTTGCAGCCATGTCACCAGCAAGTGCTCTCCACCGGTTAGCCATATGCCATAAAGTCTGATGAATAGCGATCGATACCTACATAACAAAACAAAACCTTTCAACAAAACAACAACAAGACACGGGGCAAAATACTAACAAGAAGGAGGGCTTAATCTAGAATATCACCTCAAAACCGTCAGCCTCCACTCCATGCCAACGTCGGTCACCTCAGGAACTGCAGGCTCTGGCAAACGCAATTGCAGCTCCTCACCACTCGGCCCCTGGAAAGTGGTATATGCCGTGAAAGCTGGGGGTTGGGTCCTCATGAGGTCGTCAACACTGTACAATAGGAAATCATGTCAAAGGTAATGAATCCTTCCACCAAAAATAAAGTGGCAATGAGCAAAAGCCGAGGGAAACAACCTCGATCGGGAACCAATCAAGCCAAGACAGACGGAAGGCGTCGTAGTCGGCCTCCCGCAACAACAGTTTCTCACCGCCAGGACCGTGAAGGTGCTCCTCAACCTCGTCAGGTGTCGACTCCTGGAACAATACCACCGGCGGATCGACCGGCACCACGAAGGTCTCACTAAAGCACTGACAAGCCAAACGCTCGCCAAAGTACCAAACCAGGTCGATCGCCGTCTCAAGGTACAAGCGCTGGCAATTACGAGGCCACAAGTGCTCCCTGACAAAAGTCGTCACCCCTGTGTAGTGCTCCCAAAGCCACCCAACAAACTACACTCATGGTAAAGCTAGTCAACTAACTGGGGGCTTTCTAGCTACCTATTCATCCTATCTCTACCATGTTTATAAAACAAAAGAGATAAGGAACGAAGACTTACGTCACCAAGCCAGAGGGCGTTCACCCGTCGCCTGCAGTCCTCGTAGGTCGACTTGGTGGACTTCTTTCGAGCCACCGTCCAACCCTTCAAGGCCGGGTAAACCAAAGGCACGTCACCCACTGTCTTCGAGCGCAAAGGGTAAAAGTAAGAAAACAACCAAGCCTGTAACACAAAACGCAGCAACAACAAATCAGCCAACTTTTCAAAAATTGCCAGAACTCAAAAAATCATCAATAAAAAAATCAAAAACCAACAAAAACGCTCGTATCTCAAAGATGAGGCCAGGACCAACCAAAGCGGGAGAACTGCTGTCCACCATCGTCTCCGGACAAACTGCAGCATGCAAGTAACGGGTAAACCGGGCTAGAGCCGGCGTAACCCAGTTATACTGACCCAAAGCGTATAGGTCAGCAAGCAAAGGAAGTACCTTCATCGAAAAGCGCTCACCCTTGTCGCCAAAGTACGTGGTACCTAAGAAATACCTCAACCACAACCGTGCCTCCTGCGCGTCAGCCCTAGCCTTGAAGTGGTCCCTCACATAGGAGTTCACCATCAAGAAAGGAGTGATGTCGTCGGCGCAAACAAAACATCGCCGATGAAGCCCGTAATCACGGCAAAAGACACTCTCTCCAGTGTCTCCGGAAACTAAATCGGTGTCTCGCCGCAAGGGAGGCCCGATATCATGGCGAAGTCCTCCAAAGTGATGCCGACCTCCCTAAACTACGTGTGGAACGACGACGTTGTGTCCCAGTAGCTGTTCAACATGGCACGAATCAAACACAGGTTCGATCTAATCGAAGCCCCGTGAATCTCGCGCAAGGCAGGAACCAACGACCTTATAGCCGACCTATCTATCAACGCCCTTGAACCGGCCCGGAGAATGTCATAGGAACCCATGCAAGTCGAGAAGCCCGAGAAAGTCCTCATGGTAGCAATATCCTGAAATTGGGAATCAAAGAAAGTCAGAACACCTATTCAGGTCTGAAATAACAAGAACAACAAAAGCTTAACGAAGTAGCAAATTCACCAGGCACTCGTGCACACGGTAAGAGATATGGGTGTCAAGCCGCAATAACAACTGACTGCCATCAAAACCCTCCGCCCAAGCAGGCGCCGCCCGCAGGTTCAGCCCTCGAGGAGCCTAAACCCGCCTAGCCTCCCAACCATAGACGAAGGCGTCGTCCTCCTCCGTCTCTACTATCCGCCTCTTCCCGCCACGAGACTGCACAGAATGACGAGGACCTCTCTCGACCACCCGCACAACCTTTTCAAGCCTCTGTCTAGAGACCCGAGGACCCCTCCTGGTGGTAACCCTCCTCCCAGAGGAACCAGCCTCAGACCCCGTCTGAGTACTCCCAACACCAACAGCCCCAACAACGGGCTCCTCCCGAACCCCTGTGGCTACCTCAGCTCTAGCAGTCCCAACAACGGACTCCTTCCGAGCCCTTTAGGGTCCCTCAGCTCTAGCAGTCCCAACAACGGTCTCCTCCCGAGCCTCTACTGCTCCCTCAGCCGTAACAGCCTCAGTAGTTGGCTCCTCCTCATAGGCGACCTCCACCACTACCTCGGGCGCACTCTCTAGACTACAATTTGGTCCAGACCCAAAAAAAACTCTAAGGCCTCGGTCACGTAATCAGTGGGCCCAGAAGCCCCAGAACACTCACCTGAAATCAAAACAAAAGCAACGTCAGCTGAAATTTCGGCATTACGACGGCACAAAATCGACAAAATCTAAAAAAAAAATACCACCTGCAAATAAAAATGCAAAAGCAAGGGCTAACTCTACCACTCCCATCGATCAAAACATCTCACAAAAAACTCACAAAAAAAATGACTCGCCCTTCTTTTTAAGCAAAAGACGGGTCACAACAACGACGAAAATCGCAAAAAACCCAACATCTCGGGCCCACACAAGGTCTATAAAAAATATGCAATAAAAATTTTCGACACAATTGGGCATTTTACGCAGCTCGAAAAAGGCAATTTTACGCCAATTTGAGCACAAACAGGTCAAAAATTTAAATTACAACCACAACAAAGCAACGTGATTTGATCACGTGTCTAAGTGACCTAAACTACCGTTAAGGTCCATTTCAAAGCAGAATGGCTCAGTTTGAGCCCAAACAGACGATTAATTCGTCAGCGTAAGACCATCTGATAAAGCCGAAAATGCAAAATTTTGCCTCTAACACCCAACGAAGGTCCAACATGGCAAAAACGGTCTTCCCCGACTACAATGCAACTTAGCGGGGCACACAACTCGAGCAAACAAACACAACATTGTGAAATGAGACGTTCTTTTATCTTATTCACGTTTTTTGCTCCTAGAGAGCAGGAATGGGGACCAAAATGCAAACTAAAAGCACCCCTACATTCCTAAACAGGTTTCTAAACTAATGCAAGCATCAATTTCACTCGAAAATGAGCCGAGCAAAAATGCCCTAATCAATTTCAATGGGGTTAGGGGTTTGCCCTAATTCGATCAACAAAAAGGCAAACAAATTAAAATGAATTCAAGAGGATTTACATACCGTAAGATGACATGATGTTTGTAGCACGAACAGAAGCGAGAAAAAGAGATCAAAAATGGCGTTTTTGGTTGATTATCGCGTGTTTTGATGGAGAAGACGAAGTGAATGAGGAGTAAGCCTTCCTCGCGTCTTTTTATAGAAAAAAGGGAAGCCCCTTGTATCGCCAAAAGGCTCGCGCCTATTTGGTTTGTCTTTGTCTTTTCTGGCGAGTTTTGGGCTTTAGCCCAAAACACTCGTCCAAACCATAACCACAAGCGCAAAATTTCAAAAAGCAAAATTAAAAACCGTCATTTCGAAACACAAAAACAAAAAAAGTGAAATTCAAATTCCCTATTTTCAAAAAATTCAAGCAACAGAATCAAAAACCGCGACTTTTTACACAAAAAACAAAATAGTAAAATTCAAATTCGCTATTTTCACAAAATTCAAAGGATGGAATAAAAAACCGTCACTCTTTACACAAAAAACAAAATAGTGAAATCCCAATTCGCTATTTTCTCAAAACTCGAATGACGGAATTAAAAACCGTCGCTTTTCACAAAGAACAAAATCGCGAAGTTTAAATTCGTTATTTTCCCACAATTTCGAACGTCGGAATTAAAAACCGCCACTTGTCAGAAAATAAAATAGCGAAATTAAAATTCGTTATTTCCACAATTTCAGACGACGACATTAAAAACCGTCACCTCTTCAAACAAAATAGTGAAATTCAAATTCACTACTTCTCACAAATTTCAAATCACAAGACGACGGCAGTAAAAACCGTTATCTTCCAAACAAACAACAAATGGCGGAGTTCAATTTCGCTATTTCTACAAACTCCAAAAAACGGCAGTAAAAACCGTTACCTCTCTTCGAAATTCGAAATTACGAATGACGATAATAGAGACCGCCATCGACGGGAGCCAGGCTCAAACTACAAAAAGCCTATCTCTTTTCGGCACCACAAACATCCAACATAAACACCAAAATTCCCCTGCAGGATATCAAAGATTTCTCCACGGAGCCCACTAACTCAACAACCTCTTGAAATAAGCTCGTCCAACGCGACTATTTCCCATAATCGATCACTCGACCTTCATTGCAGCTGGCGAGCTCTATCATATATACAATACGGCTGGCGAGCCTCAAAACGTACCTTCAAAGCAGCTGGCGAGCCCCATCATATCCACAATATGGATGGCGAGCCTCAAAACATACCTTCAGCGCGGCTGGCGAGCCCCATCATATCCGCAATATGGCTGGCGAGCCTCAAAACGTACCTTCAGCGCGGCTAGCGAGCCATATCATATCCGCAATACAGCCGGCGAGCCTCAAAACGTACCTTCAGTGCGGCTGGTGAGCCCCATCATATCCGCGACACGGCTGGCGAGCCTTTGCGCATAAAGAAGAAACAATGCAATGACATATCCCGAAGATGCCACAGGTATGACTCCTTCCTATGGCTGGCGAGCCTTTGTACGTAGTCTAACGGACTTTAAATGACCCACACGGACAGTCGACAAACTCTAAACTATTCCTGACGGTAGGTCCTTGACTCGTATCCCCGATTCGTATTGGCATCTCCCTTCCCGACGGAAGGCTCTTGGCCCGAATTCTTTCCAGCCGCCTCTAGGTCGCTTCGGTCTCCGGGTTGTAATCTTCGATTGACCTGAGGACTATACTTTCACTTTCACCCTGTCTAAGCCTCAGTCAAAGTGGGGGCTCTGTAGATACCCAGTATCTGTTGAATCCCTAACAAACACCCGATGATTATCGGACCACAACATGCTTAGGAATCGCTACGTTTAATCGACATTTTGTATAACTATACGTCGAAAAACTCAAAACGATTTCGAAAAACAAAACATTTTCAAAACTTTTCAAAAGTACCTGGAGTGTTTTATGCACGACGTTGGGGTCGCAATGATACTAACTAGAGTCAAAACCGACACAGGGCCAAAAACCGACTCAAAATTCAAATTGCGATTTCAACAACCACTCAAACCGAGTCAAACACAAAAAACAAACATCACAAAGCTTCCATGTTAAGTATACACGGTATACTTGATGGTCAAGTACAAAAATAATGCCATCCAAAACCTAGGATTGAACAATTCATGATTTCCAATGCGTGATAGTGACAAGACAGCTCGAAGACCCGCAAAATGGCTTGAGCCTCTTCGAGTAGCCCAAGTGGCCACGTCGCTCAAAATGCATACAACCACACAATCCTCTATAAATACTCCTCAAATGCCACCATTTGAAGGTACGCGAGTGTCCGCGCCCTCATATCTCCCTTAAAATTCTAGACTCGACTTCTTAAGTCACAAACCGACACGTGTTTTCGACCTACCGATCGAAATTACGAGCCATACACATTGTTTGGTACCGCCATCGTGCATTAAATCACTTGACCGACCATTTAGACCAACTACACAATCACTAAACAAAACAACACTCTTTACATTGCTAAAACGGTTGTCAACCATGTTTTCCGACCTAACAAATTTTTACACTTCCATCGATTTCTCGCTAACAACCTAGCATGTAAGTATGAGGGTGTAATTAAACCTCTTATTTCATGTCCTTTTATCTATTTTTATGACCTTAACATGCTAAAACAAGCATAACATGGTCCAAAATACAGATCGAATGAGCCAAAACCGAGTTTTGACCTGAAACAAGGGCCCCTAGTCACAACTAGGTGGCTCGCGCCTAAACGGGCTATCCAGGTCCAAACTCAAACGTGTTTAAGTTTATTCTTTCCATTTCCATTTCATTTTCCAACCGGTGTTTAACATTTCAAATCATTTTTATGATAAATCTTTTAACCATAAGTTATGTCTACCCTTGGTTCCTTATACCATGACGGTTTACTCCGTGTTTCGGTGATAATATTTGGTTAATTACATTTTAAATGGTAATTTAAAACCTCTTATTCATTTGTTTACATTTTCAAAACCACCATATTAGTCATACATGCATAATCACCCGAGTACGATGATGAACATTGACTAATTACAAAACAATCAACTTAACACAATTAGTTCATCATAAACATTTTTTCAAAACTATTCATGTCAAGCTTAGAAAACCAGACCCGACATCGAATATTGTCAACACAATGATGATTATTCAAGTCTCTTTCTTCACATCAGCATAAAAGCGGTCTAAACGACCTTTTCCAACAAAGACGGGTTCAAATACCCTTTTACAAACAATTTCATAAACATTTCCACCAACCAGAAGACACCTATTTCGGTTGTCTGCTGCCTCGCGCCTAAATAGGGCCATTGATTTCCAGTTTCCAAACCTGGACAGGCTCCTATGCATCACCCTAAGGCTCGCGCCTGAATAAGTTGCCTGATGTAGGTCCTGTTTCCTTTCCAACAATTTTCTAGGACGATCCCAACTTCGGTTAGCCCGAATATAGGACGGATAAGATTGATAAGTCCACATTTTACTTTATATTTGCAAAATGCTTTTCTAAGACAAATGGATCACGTTATGCACCATAAACCTAACTCGGTAAATGGATGTTTAATTTTCGTCTTGCATGCAAATCAACATTAAATCCAACTTGACATCAATTAATTGATATTTGCATAAACAACCGACATAGCAAACTTCACATATTAGGGTAAAACTTGTGTATGCGCATTCATGCATTTTCCCGTTTAATCAACTTTTGCATTCAACCAACCAAGATCGATCAGCAGAGGCCGCTACCGCGGGCGGGATTGGGTGTCCAATTATAGGGCTTCCCAATACGTAACTTCACCTCTTATTCAGAATATTTGGATACTGGACGACCTTATCCAGGGTGAACGAGAGTCATTCTAGAGATAGGATGCTAAAGAGGGACGACTCCTTATCTTTAGTACCTATGTCAAACACCGGTTTTTCCTTGGTTTACCTAGGTATAAAGTGTTTTCGAACGGTTTTTAAGCATCCCACAATTGCTTGGTGGCGACTCCGAACATCTCTAACATCGTTTTGAGACCCTTACCGAGACGAAACTGACCGATCTAAAACGATCCGGTCGAAAGCATTTAATACGGCACCGAGCGTGGCTTTCCGACCGCCGCATGTCCACGGATTGGCTTGGCATTGTGGGTGGCCTATTTCCACACATCCCCCGCAGTCGTAGTGGGAGAAGAACGAATGCTCAGGCTGGAGCGAAAACGTGTGAACAGGTGCTTACAAAGGCCCTTGGTGAAAATGTTTGCGTATTGATATTCGGCAGGAACATGGAGAACACGGACTATCCTAACACGTACCTTTTCGCGAACAAAGTGTATATCAACTTCAATGTGCTTCGTTCGTTAATGTTGAACCGGGTTACCAGAAAGATAAACAGCGGAGATGTTATCACAACAAACAAGAGAGGCACGAGTGACTGGGACATGAAGCTCAAGAAGTAAATTGCGCAACCAACTCGTTTCGGAAACCGCATTAGCAAAACCCCTGTATTCGGCTTCCGCAATATAACGGGACACTGTAGGTTGGCGCTTAGAGGACCAAGACAACCAATTATCACCAAGAAAAACACAGTGGCTGGAAGTAGATCGTCGTGAGTCGGGACATTCCCCCCCAATCCGCATCAGAATAAGCAGTGATAGTATGCGAAAAGGACTTGGTAATAGACAGACCATGATCAAGAGTTCCCTTAATATACCGTAATATTCGTTTGAGGAACTGAAAATGGGGCTCACGAGGGGCATGCATAAATAAACATACTTGTGTCACGGCATAGGTAATATCGGGGCGAGTGATAGTAAAGTACTGAAGGGCACCCGCAAGGCTTCGATATAACGAAGAACCAGAGAGGCAAGAGCCAGCCGTGGCATTTAATTTTTCACCTACTTCCACGGGAGTGGAAACTAGATTGCATGAGGCCATCAACGCACGAACCAGAATAGCACGAGCATATTGTTCCCGCGATAAGAATAGGCCCGTGGAATTCCGTGTGACTAGAATACCGAGAAAATGATGTAACTTACCCTAGTCGGACATTGCAAACTCCTTAGAAAGATTAGTAATAATTTGTCGAAGCAAGGAATTACTCGACGCAGTAAGTACAATATCATCAACATAAAGTAGGAGATACATAATGTCATTACCATGTTATAGAATAAAAAGAGACTGATCACAAACACTGCTACGAAATCCTCGAGAAAGTATAAAAATCGCAAACCGTTGATACCAAGCCCGTGGGGCTTGCTTAAGACCATAAAGTGGCTTACGGAGATGACATACATGAAGAGTAACCGATGAGTTATAGAAACCTCGTTTCTGCACCTCCCGCCAACCACCCAGTGATGATTGGGCCGCATGTTTAATCACGCGGAGCGATTTATTACATTTCGTAAGTTTGTCGACATATGATACCTCAAACAGTCGAGTCAACCTCATGGTCGTCTTCTACGCGCCAATACGGTAATTTTGACACTAATTAGAGTTCATTTGGAGTCCGGGTCAAAAACCATTTCCATTTTTCTAAAACCGTCTTAAAGCCGAGTCAGAATTTTCTAGAGTATTATTCCTAAATTTTATCTTTTATCATGGAAATATCTTCTTTGCGGAATAAGGAAGCATATATCCTCCCTAACTAATAATTAAAACCGCGGAAATCTTACTTGCTGAGGAGGAAACCACCCGAGAGAAAACGCAGCAGGATCTGCGCCTCTGGGAAGGGTCGTAGTTCCTGCTGCGCCTCTTCCTGGGTTGGTTTTTCCCCAGTTTCCAGATTTCTTCCGGGTTTCTTTCCTAATCCCACTTTTACCTAAATTCTTCCACGTGATTAGTATAAATAGAGGCCTCCGCCTCACATATTTTTCACGCGAGTGTCCGCCCTTCTCTTCTCCGTTTGCATTCTAAGACCGTGCTCTTACTTTTCGACGCCTACGTGTAACACCCCCATATCCCAAGTGCCTTACCAGGACCACTTAAAGCACGGAAGTGCTACCATCTCGGTTACCCAAGGTAATGAATATCAAATAGACCATAAAGAAACATACTTTAATAATTAAGTTTAAAGTGACACAAAACCAAATACAAAAACTGATAAAGTAAAATATAAATGTTCTCAAACTGTCAAACCAACTAAACAAGATATAAAAATGTTCGACACAGCGGAAGAATTGTAAGACTGCTCGTGATGACTCAACCCAGCTATCCCATGCGCATCTATTAAATACATGACGACATAAATGACAATTGATATATATACACATTTTATACAATATAAAACCAAACTAAAATAAGAAGATTTCTCTCCTTATTTTTGGCATACACGGTTTGAAGAAAAAAAAAGGAAGAAAATTTCTTCCCTATTTTTCCTCCCATTTGGACGGTTAAAAGAGGAGAAAAAGGGGATCATTTTATCACTTGTTTTTTACCTAATAACTCTCATCACAAAAACCCTAAAAATTAATTAGAAATTAGGGTTCTTATTCTAGCAAAAGAAAGGCATTTCTCGGAGCATTTTGGGTGCAATGATTAGCAGAATATCGATCTCGATATTTATCCTTAGGCCAAATTCTAGGACCGAAGGTTAATTCTTATCTCTATTCTTTTGTTTATGCAATTTCGTTTATGACTCGTAATTTCATATTCATAATTTCGTTATAATCCGAATTTTCTTGATGAGATATAACGATATTTCCCACAAGTGGTATCAGAGCATAGGCCACGAAATTATTTTATATGATTTTCATAAATGGATTTAAACAAAAAAAATTTGAAGAAAAAAGTTTCGGCCGCATAAATTTTTTTTTTCCTGAGATAATTTTTTTGTTTTTGATGCTTTGTTCCATTTTGATTTATTGATAATGTTGTTTTAATATGTTAAGATGATAATATGATAGATTTGTAGATGTTTTGATTTAATAAGAATTAAATTGAAATGTAAATGGAAAGTGTTTTGACATGATGATGTTCATTTGTTGTTGCTATATATTTTTGGCATACATGATGTTAAATTGTTGTTTAAGAATCATGATTCATTAATTTAATAATGTTCAAATCAATTGTGATGAATCAAATATTCGGATAATCGATTTAATCATAATTTAGATATTCATTTTAAGAGGTTAAATTGAATCATCTAGTTTGGATCTATGTTTAAATTAAACATTGATGATTATGTCAATCTTGTTCGAGTAGCAACATTAAACAAACTTGTTCATAAAAAGGGTTAATTTCGTGAAAAAGAAAAAAAAAACTGTTTTTTCGAAATTTTGGGCAAAATGCCGCAAGAAATAAAATAAAAAAAACTGTTTTTGTTTTTTAAGGGCACAATGCCGAGAGAAAAAAATTTCGGTTTTTTTATGTTTTTTTTTTGCCAATAATCTTTATACATTAAATCTATAATGTATGATTGTTTGTTGTGAAAAAGTTCACATATTTTAGATACCCAATTATTTTAAAGTGGTTTAAAATAATGTTAGATTAATTCATATTACAAGTTAATGTGTATTACGATTGGAATTATTGTGAGTAATTGAGGAATTGTCACATAATTTTGATCATTTTAAAATAGGTGGTTTGGATAAATTACTCTACATAATTAAGGAATTATGTCTTGAATGATTAATTTATAGTTGATGCATTTTATTTAGTTGTATGAATTGTTGAATGATTTATTTACGTATTTTTGCAATCGGTTGTAATTTGTATTACCTAGTGTGGCCTTAGTTGATTATGTTTTCGTAATGATGGAAACATAATCTTGATGTAATTTTGAGATCTCGAATCTCCTTTGATTTTATTTACTATTATGTTTTTGAAATTAGAATGTAAATAGGTTTATTTTGTAATTTATTATTTGTAATTTTGAGAAGACTAGAGATGGAGATTGAATTGCTCACTCCCGCTACATGGACCAAGATGGAACATCGAGACAAGCTTCTCGGGTCCAAGGAAGGATTCCAAAGTTTTATTTATGTTCATTTTGGTAGATAGGCCACACTAGGACTTTATTATTGTTTTACGTTTTTCCATTCTTGTTATTTTTCTTCACATGATAGTTAGTGCATCATATTCCACTAAACCAAACCACCTACTTAAATGCATGAAAATTGACTCATATAGTTTGGATGTTAGTTATCATGGACATAAAGATGTCACACTATTTTAAGCCATCATCTTAGTTTATTCATTCTCGCATGCTTGATATTAGTTCACTTAAAATGAATTAAAATAAAGTTGATGGGATCTTCCTCTATAACTAAAATTGAGACTAGTCTTTATAGGCCAAACAACTATTAATCCCTTCTTCGTCGGTAGGCATATAGGACCTTACTCTCCATGTGAACCCTTCTACGTTGGGTAAGTAGTTTGTGTTGACTTATTTTACCTCAACATTATAATTCGAAGAGTTTCTCGTAATTATGATGGACTATAGATAAAATTTACAGAAATTTATCAACTAAGAATTCTAATAGTAGAATTAGCCAAGAGGTTTGCTTATCAATTTACAGATAATTGAGTCTTGGGATCATTTATATAATTCTTGAGGGAGGTCAATTGTATAAATGCTTGAGTCTTCGCATTATAACAGTTTTTGCATTAGACTTAAATCATAACGATGAGTATGCTTATTATAGTTTTCTTCTTCTTTTCGCAGTGTAGAATTCGTTTTATATTGATAATACTGTTGGGAAATGTGTCCTCAACAATAGTGCGATCACATGATTTAAATGTCAATATTAAATCTCATTTTAAGAATACATGTGGGATGTAATATTTTACAGTCAACTGGTCCACAAATATCGGTAATGATTGGCTGACTAGAGTTTGACATTACTGTCGTGCGACGGTGGTGATCATTTGATCCCCTTAGGTCATACCTCTAGGGAAATACTCTTAATTGATTATTTAATTGATCGTATACCGATACGAGTTAATTAAATTGCTTAAAATTGACGGATGATTTTGTGAGTATAATTTACGTATCTTATTGTAAATATGATTAAATAAGACACGGTCTAAGTATTCGAATTATTTTATTACTTGGATGAAATTATTGTTTACAGAAACAATTGAAACGGAATGAATAAATTATTATAAATACAGAATGTTGTAGTTTATAATTTGGAAACTTTTTGGTACGAGTAATTACGAATTACTAGTCGATTTTGTAAATGACATATTTTATGAGTATGTTGATTTTTAATATGATAAAAATACATTGCATTGTAACATGTCATGTAACATGTTACATGTGACAAATTTGACAGATGACAAAATAAAATGGATTCTCCATTTTATACCTAAAACCGAAAATATGGGTGTGTGTATAGTTTATATTGTGTTATTTATTTTTAAATGGAAACACAATCATAACACTAGGTAGTAGGCTTGCATGCCTAGTCTCTTGTGAAGAGCAAAAATAAAAGCTATTGGGCAACCTACCCAAAGCCATATTTTCGGCCAAAATGAAAAGAAAAGAGAGGGTTTTCTTTTTTCCAATTAATTCATTCATACAACATGATAATTTTCTAGTGTGAGAAAATTAATATACTCTCTACATATTGTGAAATCTAGAGAAATAAAAATCTTACAAAAACACCACCTCTTGACCGAAATTTTCAAGAGCCAAAATACAATTTATTTTGTGTCATTTTTATTGTAAAACTAATATTATTACTAGATCTAAATAGTATTGGTTTATTAAGATGTATTCCTTGGGTATATGCTTTTGGGAGGGATTCTACATTTGAGTCCTTGTTCATCCATTTGGAAAGCTCAAGAACAAGTGAGTAGGTGAACTCACTTGTGCCCATAAATCCGAAAATCACAATGTAAGATGATGGTTTCTTCTTTATATTGTTTATTAGTTTGCATGCATAAGACCTTTATTAATTTTATGACAAATTAATATATATAACATATATGAATATGTAAGTATATAGATCTACTTTTCCTTCAAATACTGCTTACAACAAATGGCTGGAAATAATGATATCCCTATGCCAAGTGCCACACTTACACGCGAGTCCTGGCTCAAAACTTTCATGGACCACATGAATCAGTCCACACGACTGAAGAATGACGGGTCCAACTTTGCGGACTGGAAGGCATAATTATGGAATGCTGCCTGCCATTCTAATGGTAAGCTCAAGTACTTAACTGAGCCAATACCGCCAAACCCAGGCCCCAATGCAAGAGCTAACGAGTCACTTGCTTATAGTGAATTTGTCATGGAAGCGGGTGCGATAAAGAACGTACTCATTTTTGCAATGGAAACCAATTTGCAAAGACGCTTCATTGCCCAAGGTGCAATCAAGATTTTCACCACGCTCACTAATGAGTTCTCAAAAGCACCGAGAATCGTTACTTATGAGCATACATGTCGCTTCTTTGAGGAGAAACTCCAGAAGGGCCAACCGGTTAGCCCACACATTCTTAACTTGATTGAGAATGTCGAGAAACTGGAGGCACTTGATTGCAAAATCAGTGAGAGCATAGTCATTGACCGTATGCTTCATTCACTTCATGATGGTTTTGCCCTCTTCAGGGCAAATTACTACATGAATGACATGAAGAAAAGTCCTTATAAGCTACACTCACTTCTCGTACAGATCGAGAAGGATATGAAATTGAGTGGGAGCATGAAGCAAGATGTTCTCATGATTTCCAACAAGAATAAGGGTAACGGCAAAGCTCACGGCGACCTAACTGTAGGAAATCCAAAGTTTAAGAAGTCAGGAAACGGTAAGAGTGGGCCTGGTGAGACTAGTGGCTCACAAGGCAAGGAAAAAATCAAGAGCGATAACGTTGAGTGCAACCATTGCCACAAGGCTGGGCATTGGAGGAGGAACTGTCCCGTGTACCGTGAGGACATAAAAGCAGGCCGCATCACTCCTGTTGGTATGTCATCTTATATTCATATAATTGAGATTAACCATGCAAGTTTCGGAACTTGGGTACTTGATACTGGTTGTGGTTCTCATCTGTGTAATCATTTGCAGGGCCTAAAAACATCACACCTCTCGCAAAGGGTGATGTGGACCTGCGAGTCGGGAATGGAGCAAGAGTTGCTGTAGTCTCAAAGGGAACATACGTAATCCAGATCCCAAGTGGTTTTGAGTTATATTTATATAACTGTTACTATGTACCCAGTTTATCTAAGAATATTATTTCTGTTTCCGTACTTGATAAAGAGGGTTTTTCATTTTCAATAAAGGACAATAACTGTATTTTCTCTTTTAATGAAATGGTTTATGGCAAAGCAGTTTCCATGAATGGAATTTATATTTTTGTTCAAACCACAGAGATATTACATGTGAATAATAAGAAATTAAAGGTTGGTGACAAAGATCAAACTTATCTATGACATTGTCGAATGGGACACATAAATGAAAAACGTGTAAAGAAACTCATTGAGAGTGGGACTATCCACACATTTGATTTCTCATCATTTGGCACGTGTGAATCATGTCTTATCGGCAAAATGACTCGATCTTCCTTCAAAGGTGTTGGAATGCGCGCTAATGACCTATTAGGACTCATACATACTAATGTATGTGGACCTATGTCAATCACCACAAAAGAGAGCTATAGATATTTTATCACTTTCACGGATGATTTGAGTAGATACGGATATGTCTACTTAATGAAGCATAAAAGTGAGTCTTTTGAAAAATTCAAGGAATACTAGAATAAGGTTGAGAACCAACTGGGAAGAAAGGGTAAAGCACTGGGTTCAGATCGTGGTGGCGAATATCTTTCAAATGAGTTTGATCAACACCTTAAAGACTGTGGAATAGTTCTATAGTTAACTCCACCTGGAACACCTCAATTAAATGGTGTGTCCGAACGGAGAAATCGAACATTACTTGATATGGTTCGATCCATGATTAGTCACACGGTAGTACCTGATTCATTATGGGGCTTTGCACTTTTGTCAGCTGCTCTTATACTTAACCGAAGTTCGTCTAAAGCTGTCGACAAGACTCCGTATGAAATATGGAAGGGAACGGTCCCTAACTTGTCCTTTATTCGATTTTGGGGCTGCGAGGCTTATGTCAAGTGGAGACACGAGGATAAGCTCGGCCCGCGATCGGTTAAGGCATACTTTATTGGTTATCCAAAAGGAATGTTTGGTCATTACTTCTATTCGACTACCGAACATCGAGTTTTTGTTGCGGCTAGTGCAAAGTTCTTAGAGAAAGAATTTCTCGAGAACAAGTCAAGTAATAAAACCTTCGAGCTGTCGGAGATTCAAGAACCAACAACCGAGGAACAGATGGAGGAAGATGTTCCGTCAACTAATGATACGGTTAACATTCCTCAGGAACCTAGGAGGTCGGGTAGAGTCTCTAATCCTCCAGACATATACATTGGTTTGGTCGAGGAAAATAACGTTTTGGTCCTAGAGAGTAATGAACCCTCTACATATAAAGGTGCCATGACCTGTTCTGACTCTAATCTATAGCTTGAAGCCATGCGATCCGAGATGGACTCCATGTATGAGAATGACGTATGGGATCTTGTTGATTTACCTAACAAGGTACGACCTCTTCAGTGCAAATGGCTTTACAAAATAAAGCATTATGTAGAAGGGCAACCAGATACCTATAAGGCACGACTAGTGGCAAAAGGTTTCACTCAAGTGCACGGATTTCATTATGATGAAATCTTTGCACCCGTAGTTATGCTGCGTTCCATTCGGATAATCTTAGCGATTGTCGCTTTTCATGACTATGAAATTTGGCAGGTGGATGTGAAAACCGCCTTCTTAAACGGTTATTTGGAGGAGGAATTGTACATGGTACAACCCGAAGGTTTCATAGATCCTGAAAATCCTAAGAAAGTGTGCAAGCTTAAACGTTCCATTTATGGACTTAAGCAAGCTTCTCGGAGTTGGAATCATCGTTTCGACCAGGTGATAAAAGAGTGTGGTTTCACTCGATCGGTCAAGGAACCATGCTTATATGTCAAGTCGAGTGGGAGCAAGATTGTTTTCTTGATATTGTATGTCGATGACATACTCTTGATTGGGAATGCCATTTCTCTCTTATCTTCGGTAAAAGGATGGTTGAAGAACCATTTTCAGATGCAAGATCTGGGTGAGGCACAACGCATATTGAGAATCCGTATCTATTAAGATAGATCACGACGGATGTTATCACTGAGTCAGGAGTCTTATTTAGATAAAATTCTTGAAAGGTTCAGCATGACCAACTCCAAGAAGGGGAACCTTCCAATGACTTCTGGGATGCATTTGAGCAAGTCTCAGTCACCCAAGACACCTGAAGGGGTTGAATGCATGAGTCGCGTTCCTTATGCATCAGCCATAGGATCAATCATGTATGCCATGATATGCACACGTCCAGACATGGCATATGCATTCCATCTATTGTGACAATAGAGGTGCCATCTTCTAGGCCAAGCAGCCTAAGTCTAGCAACAAGTCTAGACATGTACATCGGAAGGCTGACCTGATCCGTGATTACGTGGAGCAAGAGGAGATATTGATTGACAAGATTGCTTCAGATGACAACATCGCGGACCCTCTCACTAAACCATTGAAATATGATAAGCATGAAGGGCACGTTATTTCCATGGGAATTAAACGTGTTCCTGAGTTATACTAGTTGCTTATGGATTCGATACATTTTCTTTTTCATATGCTATTTATAACTTCAACGTATTATTTCATATTTTATTTTTCATGTGGATTGTACGACAACATTGAACGCCACAAAGTGAACTGAATTACATTATATTTGTTTTGGTCCGTAATCGCCTACATAAGCTGATAACTCTGGCTATTATATTGTGAAGTTGATTGATGGTGGTTTCAACGAGCCATAAGTCAAACGGTTGGCTGATCGATCACAGATGCGAGTTATAACGATACCTCGTAGGACATTGTGACAACGTAATGGAGTCCTAAATGTTTAAAAACATTCGGTGCCAGGTCATGGATTGGACCTCCATTGTGTTCCTAGAGTCGATTCTTTTGACTATCGACTGTCTCTTGAGATTAACGCAGTTTTTGGGTGACTTTGGTTTCTTTCTCATGGTCGACGTAACAGGAAGCTAAGCAGATTTTTACTGGGTCATTTCATACTGTGCTTATATCTGCAGGATTCGAGTTGAAGAAAATATCCAACCTTTATCAGGTTTAGTCATTTCTCAGGGCGACTCGAGGTGTTGTAACTGAAATGCATGGCCATGTTCGAATGATGATTCGTTTATCAGTTAAGTTACTCTCTAGTCGGGAAAACCACTCTTGATATTGATCACTTGTAAAATACGACCTTTGTGAATACGGATTTTGCAAATTGTTTTACATTGAGTGGGAGAAATTAAGGATATGAGAATCGGTTATCGCACATACACTTGTGAGGACAAGTGGGAGATTGTTGGAGCTAGTGTCCTCCACAGTTAGTGTGATAACGTGTATGAGTCTCTTATCGGTTCACATGGAATACTTAGTATTTTATCAGTTGATTAACGTTTACTAATAACGGTTGGCTTGCTAGAAGTTTGACGTTATTATCATACTGATGGCGGTGATTAACTGGTCCCTAAAAGTCACACCTAAAGGATGTGTTTGAGAGATGTGATTATATTAAAATATAATCACATTGATGTCTTATATGACTAAAAGGTTGGTCCATGTATTTGACTAAAAGGTTAGTCAATGTGATGATGAGTCGATTATTTAATACAATTAAATAATATCAGCTGAGACGAATTAATTGTTAATTCGTAAATTGAATATAAACAGTTATATTTAATTAATGTATATAATGTTAGCTTAAACGAATTAAGATGTTAACTCGTAATTAAACATAAACGGTTATATTTAATTAGCAAATTATAAATATGCGATATTTATAGTTAATGTATATATATTATACGAAATTGTTATAATAAATGTTGACAGACCGGTATTAATAAATCGAGTACAAATTGTTGTGTGTGGTCTTATTAAATACATGACGATATAAATGACAATTGATATATATACACATTTTATAAAATATAAAACCAACCTAAAATAAGAAGATTTCTCTCCTTATTTTTGGCATACACGGTTTGAAGAAAAAAATGGAAGAAAATTTCTTCCCTATTTTTCCTCCCATTTGGACGGTTAAAAGAGGAGAAAAAGGGGATCATTTTCTCACTTGTTTTTGACCTAATAACTCTCATCACAAAAACCCTAAAAATTAATTAGAAATTAGGGTTCTTATTCTAGCAAAAGAAAGGCGTTTTTCGGAGCATTTTGGGTGCAACGATTAGGAGAATATCAATCTCGATATTTGTTCTTAGGCCAAATTGTTAGGACCGAAGGTTAATTCTAATCTCTATTCTTTTGTTTATGCAATTTCGTTTATGACTCGTAATTTCATATTCATAATTCCGTTATAATCCGAATTTTCTGGATGAGATATACCGATGTTTCCCACAGCATCAACTCATACCTGCTCAATAACTGCTCACCATCCCCGAATGGATCACCACAGTTTTTAAAACATTTAAACGGGGTCAGTACTGATTACACAAAACAAACAGCTGCAATAAAACAACATTACAATCCAATCCAATCAACCAAACTCCGAAACATTACCACACTCCTGACTACACACTAAAGTGTGTACTCCTGCCAGAATACTCGTCGCAACAAGTATTCCACACCGCCAGTGGGGGACCGCGTCCGTTCCCACCTAAGCTCCCCTCATCTCATCCGTGCGATAAACCCATGTTCCTTAATGTGCACATCCCCTCATGTGGCGGGTTCCATAGAGGGCGAATCAAGGGCGTGAAGCCACTCCCGCAAGTGACTCCACTCAGCCGAGGACGCACCTCGTAAACCACGGAGAGTTATACGATAATCACATTACACTACCAACAATCACAAAATCAGATTCCAATTCCAATATGATATACAACAACAACTGTTAATTACCAACACAACCATGTAATCAATACTGAGTAGAGAAACCCTAACTGGAATAGCAATCACACGAGACCGTCTAGCAGCTAATCAAAACTTCTCCTCTACGAATCCTCCTCCTATAACATGTATACATACAATTACTACCAACACATCACAATACTCCCAAATCCCCCAAATCTACTCAATTAGGGTTTAACCAAACACAACGAAATACTATAAAAATTATACAAGAAGCTTACCCTTGACGCAATGATCACAACGGTGTAGCAAACGAGACAATCCGATGATCCTAGCCTTGGGATTTGCTAATAATGCGAGAGATGCGAACAAAGTAAATTTTAATCTACTCTAGAAAGGTTTTAGGATGATAAAAGTGTTTAGGAAATAGTGACGGAAGCCTTTTATATTAATCTCGCGTTATTAACAAAAACCCGGCTAAACAATCCCGTAAAACACACTTACTCGATCGAGTGCCCCTTACTCGATCGAGTGTCACACTTACTCGATCGAGTACCCATCAGGTCAGCTACTGTTTTGCTTAAAAAGCTACTTACTCGACAGAGTAAGTCCCACTCGATAGAGTACCCATAGACATAGAAAACCGTAGTATTACACTATGTGCTTGATTTACGCGACCACGTAAGCTCAGATCATTCTAAGTACCAGTCACGTTGCATAGACCGAAAAATTTGACCAACTCCACCTAATCAATCTAATCAATCTGTTTTAAATCCTTTTTAAGGGCACTTTCATTCATACTTCGAGTCGAGCAATCAGTAAACGACAACTTAGTCAATCTTGTTTCATCAAACATGAAAGTCTGAGGGTGTAAATCCCAATATTACTTATTTTATTTTCTGTATCATAATTTATGTAAGAATTTATGTCATAAGCATGCTCAAATCGTCTTTTAAAATAACTTTTTACAACCCTTAACGGAAACAGCAGAGAAATGACGTGGGGAAGAATCGCATCAACTGATGCGCCTTCTGGAAAGGCCGCAGCATCTGCTGCGCCACTTCTAGAGGCTGCCTTCAGTTGCTGCACTTCTTCTTCTTCCTCGGGTCTTTTCTTCTTACGTCTTTTATTTTATTTTCTTCATTTTCTTCATCTTATTTCGTCAATCATCTTCTAATTAGTTTTTACAAATCTTTTATCAACCTTTTTTTCGACTTAAATCCCTTATAACTAATATTTGCGGGTTTTCATCATTTTATTCAAACCAGGATTTAAGAGGCTCGATTTATCCATATCAGGTCCCTGGAATTCTTCTTTTGTACATGTTTCTCCTTTATTTTCCAGACTTCGTTCTATTTTGTTCTTGTTTTATCCATCTTAAATTCGAGTTTTGTATATAAAATCGATTCCGACAACGTATCTTTGTAATCCAATGTAATATCTTGTTTAATTCATTCTTTTAATTTGACCTATGACGATATTTGTGTACATAAACATGCTAAATCACTTCTATTCGAGTCGTATATCAATAATTAACATAAATCGATTAATGAACATCAACAAACCGTGGATGTGACTTTCACAGTCAGAATCCAGCTCTAGAACAGCCTCAATAGGTGATGCGCCTCTTCCAGAGGAGCACCAGTTGCAGCACCTGTTCTGGGTTGGCTTCTGCCTCTGAACTTGTTCTTGTTTTGACGTAAGTTTTCTAATTAGTTTTCTAATCGACTACTATTCGTATTATCACTTATAATTCGACATATTTTGATATTTTAATTTTGTTTTTTTTTCTTTTTCTTTTATTCTCTTTTAAAATCCTCCTTTGAGCATATATATGACGTAAATTCAATTCAATTCATTGTAATCGATTGTAATTAATTTATTGTATTTGTTCTATATCGTTCTTGTATAATTTATTTATCTGGCTTTAACATGTAATTAATCTAAATATTCCAATTTTGACCCAATTGAGTGCTAAATTGTTTGTTCACCGATACAATCTAAATTCACATGCTAGGATTAATCCACGGAAGCTTCATTGCATGCATTCAATTGACAACATATCAAATATAAACAACTTCCCTGATCATTAGTAGAGGCCGCTATCGAGGCGGGCAGGATTAGGTGTTCAAAGAAAAGAGCTTCCTAATACGTACCCTCACCCCTTACTCAAGATATCTATGAACACCCGTGTTCATTGGCATCTCAAGAGTTATTCTAGACATAGAATGCTAAGGGTAAAGAATTTCTTAGTGTTCATGTCACTACTTTGTGTCTTGAAATGGCATGAAGTATTCGAACAGTTCCAATTTTCCATCAAAATTGGTGGCGACTCCACAAATGCAGGCTTGTCAAACCTTTCACGGATTTCAATGCCTTTCAAATCAGTAACGGCTCATTATGTGCTTTGGCCTCATGTCGGAGTTCCGTGGGAGAATGTCGCCGCCTCGAAAACAACGCGCGGTGCGCGCGGCATGGGTAGCTGTGTCCAAAGTTTGGCTACTCCGCTGCGGATGATACACTTAGACTAAGTCTAGTGTTACCTAGGGTGAAACTTGAACAAGGTTAGGGAATAGTTTATATGAGACAGTTGTCAGTTTTCATTACTCAATCTTCTTAGGTCGTTTTAGCTAGCCTTCCTAGGCTTAACCCCACCAATTTGACAAAACGTCCCGTCTGAATGATACAAATTCATATTTGTGCCCACAGATGGATAGCGATTGACGTCAACCATACCATGATACTTACTCATGTTTGTATCAAAAGCTTTCACTATTCGAGCGAATGGACTAGGAACCGACCCAACTCATGTTTGGCACGGACCTCTCCACAGACCAGAGTACGATAGCTTGGTATGGCAACCCACCCTTTAAACCAAAACCCTTCTGAAAGTATTCAGCATGCCGTTATAATGACTATGCCTATTTTTGTAACTTGTATGTTATCACCTTCGTAAACAAAACCATGACGAAATTTTCAAAATTCCTTTCTTAAAAATGTAAAATGTAAATCTTTCAAAAATAGCCTAAAATGCTCAAAGTCAATAAAATCAAGTCGAAATTCTGTCAAAATTTTAAAAATTAACCATTTTCAAAATTATTTCAAAGTCGACACTCCTATAACCACACACAATGATTCTGTAGGATAACATTTCAAAAACCAACATTTTCATAACCTACACGACACAAAGGACACACATGTCCTCCCTTTTTGAGTCGTTCCATGAGTCTTTTTGTTTCCTTCGAGTAAGTGTGCAATCTAGTCAATTATCTCTTGATTATCCATCGGTTCTTATCTTCAGTCCAAGATGGTCGGAACTAACAAAAGTCAAGGACGCGTCCATGGTTAACCCGATGGTAATGGTAAAAATCAAGTATTGGCTGCATAACTCCGGCTCCAAGCCAGTAAAGATGTCGCATACGCTCGTCTCCAAACGATCGAAGGCCGCATAGTAGCGGTGAAAGCCAGACTTCCTCCAGTGGAGGGTCCTATTCCTTACATCCTTTTGCACGACAATCCTCCACCCTTCGGAAACCCTGAAAACGATTCTCCACCTATCCTTACTGAAGCAGAAAACCGTCTTCAGTACCTGGAAGAGAATCTATGATACGTCTAATTTATATACGATATTACCACCTATTTTAATTCGGTTTTATTTGAATATTGCACTTTTATTAGTGTATTTGTGAGCTAATTCCATGTTCTAGCTGTCTTTCTTGTATTCATTGTATTTTGTAGGAAATGAAGCTTTCGGTAGCTTTTTTCCATCAAATTAGCAAGCACTAAAGTTCACAAGGCTAGAAGAAAATGGACTTGACCATGCAATGGCGTTTTAGGAAATTCTGAGCATGAAGAAATAGAGCATGGGTTTATGCACAAAAAAAGAAATGGAAATTTGGCCCAAATAAAGTCCAAAATGAAGATGAGAGCAATAAACCGGAGCATTTAGGAGGCATTAAGACGGATTCTAGGATTCCCTTGGGAATTAATCAAGCAATTAAGAGAATTAACCGCATCCCCGATCGGGGTGGCCTGTCCCCGATCGGTGTGACCATGCTCATTGAATTTTATGTTTCACCCCTATTTCACTATATATAGGGGCCTTAATCCATCATTAGGGGATATCTTTTACCATATTTTACATCCTTCATATACTCTTAAGCACAGAATTCTCTTAGTTTTCATATTAGTTTATATTTTTTTAAGAAATTCCTTTGTTACAAACAATTTACATTAAGCTTTTGTTCTAAGTAATACAGTCTTTCCATTCAAGTTATTTGGGTTTTTTATTCAAGTTCTTCTTATTCAAGTTCCAAGTTCTCTTGTTACGGTAATTTCGATTCTTGTTTATTTTGTTAAATAGTTCTTCATTATCGTTATTTAATAGTTTACATTATTGTTTTTAGCATTGTCACATTAGTTTGTTATTACATTTCATTATCAAGTTAATATCACCATAGTTTATTTTTAGCGTTTTCATTTAAATTTCTTATCATTAGCAATTTCACTAATTCATACGTTATCATTATTTAGTTATTCATAATTCTTATAATTTCTTTTAGTTATATTTCTATTATAATCATGTTTATTAATTAATACATCATTAGCTTTATTTCTAATATGAGTGAGTAGTTTCATATGTCTAGGGATTAGAGAAGCAATGTATAATTAGTGCACAAAAACTATCCTACAACCAGTTGTATAATAGCATTGTACAACCGCCTAAAAGTTGTTGAGCTCTTACACAAAGCTATTGAGTTATTTTACAAGTTATTAAGCTATTTTACGAAGTTATTGAGTTTAATATTTATTTTGTTAAGCTCTATAACTTTGTACCATAGCTCGATAATTTTGTTAATAAAGCTCGACAACTTTGTAACAAAGCTCAACTACCTTGAATAAGTTGTATATACAACCAGTTTTAGAATACATTAACTAATAATTAGTATATGTAAATGTTAAAGTAGAATTGCATAATATTGTTTGATAAAGTTTCTATCACATGTTTTTTTTATTCGCTAATCTTTGGTAATTGATCACATTCGTAGATTAATTTGTTAATTCACTTTTATAAGTCGAGAGGCACGAAAATGAATTAGACTAAGCATGTTATAGTAGACCGACCTAGCCATATCGAGAGCTCATTAGGACCCGTTCTATGGTTGACAATAAGGCCGAGAGGTGGTTGTCGTAAGACCTAAACAAATTGACACTATTATCTATTTCTAGTTTAGCATTCAAACCAACGAACCAATTGAATCGACCTAGATAGAATTCTACTCATAACAATTCATTACACAAATCCCGTCTCCTTTTGTTCGACCCTACTTTACTCCAATAATTTGTTAGCCAAGTTTAGGGTATCTTTGATTAGGTGGCGACATACTATCAAATTTTTGGCGCCGTTGCCGGGGACCACAGTTTTATTTCGTTTAGAATTGTTGATTTCAATCTTGTTTTCTTTTGTCTTAAGGAACACTTGTTCCTTGAGAATGTTACTTAAAAGTTTCATGAGATTGTTGTCCTATGCCCAGGTCTTCTCGTACCGGAGAATTGATTCCCTTTGATCCGGAGCCCGAGAGAACATTCCGTAGCTGACTCAATTATTTCAAGGAACTTGACGCATCTTCTAGTCGCGGTGGTTTGGGTCTCATTCGTACCAATTATCCCATCTGTGACGAGGAAGAAGGTTCTAGTTCATCATCTCCACCGCCACCACCATTTCCCATCAAAAATATGGTGAAGCTTTCTGATCATTCCAAGCCCGCCACGACCATGGTTCCAAAGGTATCACTACTACCCAAATTGGAGCCGCGGATTTCGAGATCAAACCGGCGTTCATTAACCTTGTGGACAGGAGGCAATTTGGGTGAATTCCTTTGGAGGATCCTAATTTGAATGTGCAAAATTTTTGTGACTATTGCTCCATGATTAGGCAAACGGGAGTCACAAAAGCTCAAATAAGGGAGATACTCTTCCCTTTCTCATTAAAGGACAAGGCTAAGCTATGGATCAATAGCCTTGATAGAGAAGCCATGGGGATCATCAATTGGGAGACTTTGGCTCTTGCTTTTTACCAAAAGTATTTTCCGACGGAGAAAACTCAAACTTTGAGGAGCCAAATCATGGGGTTCCGCCAACAAGCACTAGAGAGACTTTATGAAGCTTGGGAGAGATACAAGGATTTGCAAAGAGAATACCGACATCATGGATTGGATCCTTGGTTTCTTGCTATAACATTCTACAATGGATGTTGTGGCGGGTCCCGACGAGTTCTTGATTCCGCCAACAATGGGCGGTTTGATCAAATTGAGACCGATATTGCTCATGCCACAATTGAATCCATGGCGATCCATGATGCTCAACATGTCAATTCCCGAAGTGCACCAATCAAGGGTAAAGAGGAATATTCCGATACTTCCTTTTTGAAGGATCAAATTGCCTTGCTCCAACAACAATTGGCGGACTAAAATGTAAGTTCATCTCTTCAACAAGTTAATGCCATGTCTACTACTAGTCAAATACTTGTTTGTGAAGGATGTGGAGGTGCGGGACATTGCCACGCTTAATGCCAAGCCACTATTGAGGAGGTAAATGCTTTTCAAAGCTTTAGACAAAGTTCATTTCCATTGGGTACTTTTTCAAATACTTACAATCCCAACACAAAGTTCAACCCGGATTTGTCTTACAAAAGCAATAATATGCTAAATCCTCAACCACAAGATAACTTTGTGCCCCAACAACCACAAAAAAAATTTGTGCCCCAACAACAACAAAATACTTACATTCCACCACAACAAAGGTTCAACTATCCACGGGGCTATCAAAATCAAAGCAAAAATCAAAATCAAAGGCCACCTCAACAGAACTTTCAACAAAATTTCCAGCCAACCCAAGGTCCACCTCCAAATGCCCAACAAAATAACCAAGGGGGGAGCAAACTTGAAGCCATGGTGATGGAAATGGTTAAGACCCAAACCGAATTGTTGGCTCAAATGCAAAGGAGTGATCAAGCTCACAATGCCGCAATCAAAATGCTAGAGAATCAAATGGCTCAACTAGCCTCATCTAGCTCTAAAAGAAAAGCGGGTCGACTACCACCCGCAAGGTGAGCAACCACATGATACCAGCAATGCTATTACCTTGAGAAGTGGTACAAAATATGATGAGCCCCCTAGGACTAAAGAAAGTGAAGAGGTACTTGTTGAAATAGATGTTTCTCCTAATGCAAATACAGGTGAAGCTATTCCCAGGAAAGTGGATGAACTCATCGTAGTTGAGAAAGTGAAAGTATGGACATTGGCCACCTTCCGGTCTGTGGACGTGGGCCACCTACCAGCCTGGAGATACGGGCCACCTGCACGCCAAGCCAATCTATGGACATGCAGCGGTCTTTTGGATACCACGCTCGGCGGCGTACAGAATGCTTTCGATCGGATCGTTTTAGATCGGTCGGTTTCGTCTCGGTAAAGGTCTCAAAACGATGCATAGATGTTCGGAGTCACCACCAAGCAATTATGGGATGCCTGGAAACCATTCGAATCCACTTTATACCTAGGTCAATCAAGGCAAAAAGTGGTGCTTGCCATAGGTACGAAAGATAAGGACTCGTCCCCCTTTAGCATCCAATCGCTAGAATGACTCTCGTACGCCATGGATAAAGCCATCCAATATCCAAAGGTTCTGAGTAAGGGGTGAGGGTACGTATTGGGAAGCTCTTTAATCGAACACCCAATCCCACCCGCGTTAGCGGCCTCTACTGATCGATGGTGGTTGTTTAAGAGCAAAAGTTGATAAAACGGTTTAAATGCATGAATGCGCATCCAAAAGTCTTAACCTAACATGTGAAGAATTGCTAAGTCAGTTTGTTTATCCACATATCATGAAATAGTTGTCAAGATGGATTTAGATTGATTTGCATGTGAAAACGGATATTAAACATCCATTTACCAAATTCGGATTATGGCGCTTAACACGATCCATTTATTGTTAAAATGAAAGAATAAAAGGATGAATAAGAAAATGTTAAAATGTTTAAAAGAGTGTTAACTCGTCAATCTGATCCATGTAGATTCGGGTTAAACCGTAATCAGGATCATCCTAGACAAATGCTGAAATTAAGGAATTAGAATAGTCCCAAGCAGCCCATTAGGGCGCGAGCCTATTGGCGAGGGAACAGGGCATTTCTAGGTTTTGAAATATGAAAACAGACGGCCACTTGGGGCGCGAGTCAGATGACGACCCAAGGGACGTCTCCTGGTTGTTAAAAAGGTTGTTTAAAACCGCTTTTGTGATTAAATGATTTGCATGACTCGGAATAATTACTATTATCTTAGTAATATTCGTTGTCGGATTTAGAAGTTTGAAAAGTGTAGTTTACAAATAAAAATGTAAAATGTTTGATATGAACTAATATGTTAAGTTCATTTCTTTGTAATTAGTCAAGTTTGTCATCGTACTCGGATTAAACCGACATGGTATAAGGAACCAAGGATGATTATGAATTATGTCTAATATGTTTGCAAGTGTAAATAAGTGAGAAAAATGCCAAGTAAAAGAAAAGGGTGTTAAAATACCCACTAATTTATAATTAACTAATAATATCATCGAGTCACAGAATAAACCATCATGGTATAAGGAACTAAGGATGATTTTTGTAATGCTCAAAATATTTGTCATAAAAATGAATTAAAATGGTAAAATCCGTAAAAGGAAAGAAGGAAAATAAAAGAAAGTGTTGAAGGAGAGACGAACTCGAACACATTTGAGTCTGACCCAAGAAGCCATAAGAGGCGCGAGTCTCTTTGCATGGCAAAAATCTTCTGTCTCAGGCCAAAACTTGATTTTGGCTCGTCTAACCTATATTTGAACCGTGCTATGCATCATTCATGCTTATAAACTAATAGAAATAGTAAAGACATGAAATAAATGAGATATTTACACCCTCAAACTTACGTGTATTGATGTTTGCGAGGTAGACGACTTTAGAGACGGTATTCTCGTCTGCGACTACTCACGATCAAAGAAGTTTAAAAGAGTTACTTTAAAAAGGATTTTGTTTTGAAAATGAGTTGAAAAACATGTTGACTAATTTTAAGTTGGTCGAATGGGTCTGTCGAATGCACGGCGATGGTACCAAACAAAATGTTTAAGGCTTGTGTTTTTGATCGGTAGGTAAAAAACACGTGTCGATTTTTCGACTTAGGAAGTCGAGTCTAGAAGTTTAAGGGAGAGGTGAGGGGGCGGACGCTTACGTGAAGATTATGGTGTGTGAAGGTGGGTATTTTTAGAGAAATATGGGGTGGTAAGTACGTTGAGTTTGCTTGGAGGCTAAGGAGGACACCTAAAGAGGCGTGAGCCACCTAGTGATACAAAGGGGGTACCGTCCTTTTCAATTTGGATGTGGCCTTTGCTCTATCCATTGTTTGGTTGGTTTGATTTGTGGTAATCAAATAAGATGTCATGTAACAATATGGGCATCTAATAAGATGATATTTGGGTGTTATTTGGGGTAGGCATTTTGTGCTTGACTCAAGTTTGATCCGTGCTAAGTCTGGATTTGAATTCTGAGTCGGTTTTTGGCCCATGTCCGTTTAGACTCTAATTAGTGTAATTTAAATGAAAATGGCAATATTAAACCATTAATGGTATTATTTTCGACATTCGAGACTCGGGTTGACTTAGATTAACTCGCGTTGCGGGTTTCTGAGTCGGTTTTGGGTCCGAAGACGGTTTTAACTCCAAATAGTGTTGTTTTAGTGCAAATGAAGTTATAAAACCATTTTTGAAATCATTTTTCATATTCGAGCAATGCATTAAACCGTCTTATGGATAGCCAATCCACGCACACATATCAAAAAACCGTTGTAGTCCGATCATTATCGGGTGGTTTTTGGAAGGCGCAGATACTGGGTATCTACAGAGCCCCCACTTTGACTGAGACTTGGATGGGGCGAAAGTCAAAGTATAGCCTCTAGGTCAATCGAAGATTACAACATGAAGACCATTACGACGTCGAGGCGACTCAAAAGGGTTTGAGCCAAGGACCTGCCGTCGGGAAGGGCGACGTCGAGGCGACTCGGAGATGCGAGTCAAGGACCTGCCGTTGAGAACATTTTAAAATTTGTCGACTGTCGATGTGGGTTGTTTAAAGTCTATTAAACTACGTATAAAGGCTCGCCAGCGATAGGAAGGAGTCATACCTGAGGCATCTTCGGGATATGTCCTTGAATTATTCTTGTTTGTGCGCAAAGGCTCGCCAGCCGTGTTGAAGGTGCGCTTTAAGGCTCGCCAGCCATGTTGAAGGTGCATTTTGAGGCTCGCCAGCCATGTTGAAAGTGTGTTTTGAGGCTCGCCAACCATCGATGGTCGAATGAGCGACTACGGGAAATAGCCTGAAACATCAGGCTTATTTCTAGATATTGTCCGGTAATGACTTCCAACTAGGTTGACGTTGATAGGTTTGGTTAGGGAGAAATGAACTCCAACTTGCTGGGGGGTCCTAAACGAACTCCGTGGGGATAAATCATCTAAGCAAGGCGGTCTAGAAAACCATTTAGGGAGAGCGCTGCGTCGGGATCATGAATGATGTTGCGAGGATCTTTGAAAGACCTATGTGACTCCTATTTGAAAATCGGCACTCGCTGGGGAGTTAGAAACTTCTCAGGACTCGCCGGGGATATAAGTTGTCGTTCGTTGGGAGGTGGCGTATGCCATGTAATCGATGGGGTTAAAGCCCTTAAACTTGACGGGTCGACGTTTGTTGGGAAGAATCCACTACTCATTTAGAGTGCGTTTTTCTTCTCAAGATTATCTGCATGGTTAGTGACCACACAAATCCGTAGTTGCATAGACAAGCACGTAGGCATGCAAGCATAAAAGCACGTAAGTACATGCACGTAAGTACATAAGCATGTGAACAATTAGCATATAAGCAACTAGTGTGTAATATCTTACGTGAGGGGAGATATGAATTTGGATAGTTGTGAAGCTTAATATTGAGTCTTGTTGCTCGCAGATTCATGATTTGATAGATTGGAGACACCTGACCGTTGCGACATTAAATCACACGGACGCAAACTGACAGACTGAAAAATAGGCGGTTGTGAACGTGATGCAAACTCGGTATCGACACGACACGGGGGTGACTCTGACAGAGTTTACACATGTAAGTGCAATTAGCATATAAGCCGTTTGATGACTTGAAAACTGATTTGAGAGAATTCCTCCTTGATCATGAATCGAAGAGGTGTAATTTATGAAAATGTTCCTTATCATGTGAACACACTAAAAAGTGGACCCTAAGGGTAGACTAGGTATATCCCGTTCTCGGTATCAATGCATTCGAGGACTCCGTATTTGGGTCAAGGTGAAAATAGCTTTGACATTATAGAATGTGGAGCTTGGTAATAATAGGTTTGTTTGATAGATAAAAATCTGGAGCTGAGGGTCACGACGGTAAATTCCGTTTGGTGACTCGAAAGTTGATTGGAGAGAATTACCTCTTGATCATGAATCGAAGAGGCATAGTTTGTGAAAATGTTTCTTGTTACATGAGCACACTAAAAATTGGACTCTAAGAATGAAATGGGCAAGTCCTGTTCTGGGGAGTAATGTTTTCGAGGACTCCGTATTTGGGTCAGGGTGAAAATAGCATCGGCATTTTGGAATGTGAAGCATGGTAATAAGAGGTTTGTTTGACAGATAAAAATCTGGAGCTTGTATTTGTAGTGTTTAGGCCGATGGGTTACGATTTGTAATACGGTGCGTATTGCGGACTCGGGCTTGATGTGGCCTGAGCACGAAAAGTTTGGTAAACAATGTGGGATCAGAATCCCTCGTCTGGAGATTAAAGATTAGGGTGTGATATCACGAGCTTGAGGGGGAATCCTCACAGTCCTAGATAGGTCTCCCCATGACAGTCACTAGAAGGACTTAGGAGTGAAGCTATGTTGGTTGAGGTTTTGGTGTTTATTGTTTTGGACTCATCGGTCCGGGATACGGTGTGTTGGACTCATTGGTCCTGGGCTTTGGACTCATTGGTCCTGGACTTGGTGTTTTGGACTCACTGGTCCGGGATTTTGTGTTTGAAAAGTGACGGTTTTTAATTCCGTCGTTTGAGTCTTTGTGAAGATAACGAATTTGAATTTCGCTATTTCATTTTCTTGAAAAATAACGGTTTTTAATTCCATCGTTTGAAATTGTGGGAAAATAACGAATTTTGAATTATGCTATTTCATTTTCTTGAAGAATGACGGATTTTAATTCCGTCGTTTAAAATTTGTGAAACTTGCGAATTTAAATTTCTCTATTTCATTTTTTGTTTGGAAAAGGAGGGTTTTTAATTCCATCGTTTGGAATTGTGAGAAAATAACGAATTTTTAATTCCGTTGTTTCATTTTCTTGAAAAGTGGCGGTTTTTAATTCTGTTGTTTGAAATTTGTGTAAATAGCGAATTTGAATTTTGCTATTTCATTTTTTGTTTGAAAAGGACAGTTTTTAATTCTGTCGTTTGGAATTGTGAGAAAATAACGAATTTTGAATTCCGTTATTTCATTTTCTTGAAAAGTGACGGTTTTTAATTCCGTTGTTTGGAATTGTAAGAAAATAACGAATTTTGAATTCCGTTATTTCATTTTCTTGAAAAGTGATGGTTTTTAATTCTGTCATTTGAAATTTTAGGAATATAACGAATTTGAATTTCGCTAATTCGTTTTTGTTTTGACTTTCGCTTTGGCTTTGGTTTCTTTTTTGTTTTGGCTTGGATCTACTGGTTCTTCGCTGTCCTTGGTTCGACGAAGGTGAAGGTGTAAGCGGGGATGTACCCGGTGGTGAGGGGTCGATTATTTGCGATGGGATGTTTTTCTGGGGAATGGGCTTGCCTTCCGTCATTGATCATGAACAAGGAGATGTTCTTGTTTGTTATTTGGGTTCGTCGAGAATCCCTTTGATAAAAGCTCGTACTAAATTGGGTGCTAATGAAAGTTTTCTATTGCCAGACATAGAATAGGTAAAGAAATGGACGCGGAGTTTCGGGTCCTTTTTTTACTCGGAGCAAAACGTCACTCGAGTGTACTCACGTTGAATTGGAACATGTTGTATTTGTTTTTGAATAATAAATTCTCAAATCAATTCTGGTTGTCAACGGGAACTAGTAAATAAAGAAAGAAGAATATATGTGAAAGTTGTGCTTTTATTTAGATAAATAAGATGTTAGCACATACTCGATGAATACATGTGACTCATGGGGACAGCCCCCAGTTTATCACTTAGGAATAAAAGGACAGACACTAGGATAGATATCAGAAAGCCTAAGACTCGGACTCGGACTCAATTGTAGATACGGACTCCTAATCATCAGTTTCCTCCTCGAAGGTCTCCTTCGCAGCATCCGGCGGCTTGCATGTTTGATCTTGAGCATTGACCCACTTGAGCACTTCACTCTCGTTGTTTGGGACCATATGAGGACAATAGTCCGTGAGGGTTTCATCTCCTTGCAGAATGAGATGTTCATTAAGGTTTTTTTCATCACTTGGTTGGCCTAGGGATGAAGCTATAAGTTCATGGTTATCGATCATATTTTGAATGGCATGTTTCAGTTTGAAGCATGCTTTAGTGTCATGACCTTTTCCTTGATGATATTGACAATAGGCGTTACCATCCCAGAAACGGGTTTTCCTGCATTGGTTGTAACTTCCCTTCAGTCTTGAGCCTTTGAAGAGCTGCGACATAAGTTGTGTTGAGATTAGTGAATATCCTTTGAGGACGTTCAACCTTGCTGTTTGACTTGAGACATCCAGGAGGATTGTCTTGACTGAGAGCTGCAATAATGATTTTGCCAGCCTCGATCATATCTTGAATGGCATGCTTGTGTTTGAAGCAGGCTTCGGTATCATGCTCCTTGCCTTAATGGTATTGGCAATAAGTATTACCATCCCAGAATTGGTTTCTGCTATGTTTAGGTGGGTCCGGACTCAGACCAATGGGTTGCAGCATTCCTTCTGAAGCAAGTATCTCTAGAGCAGTGTCGTATGCTATTCCCAGATTTGTGAATACCCTTTGATGTTTTCCCATGGTTCCAAAATTGGTGTTTTTTGGGATCTTTTGGTGAGTTTTGTTTTTGTCAACCCTGGGCGGAAACAGGATTTGGTCGTTGTCACTGTGAAGTTTTTGGGATGTTGCTTGGTATTTTAAAGGGGATTTTGGCGAGGCAATTTCTTGTTCTTTGTTGGTAGGTTCGTGGATGTGGGAACCATCGGACAATTCCTCGTTTTCATCACTCATTGGTTGGTGAACAGAGGGTTGGTTCTCTCCTCGATGGTCAGGTTCATTTTCGGTATTACCCAACCTCTTGTCCAAATTAGCTACTCGAGTGTTCAAGTCATCGATAGCCACTTGCAGCTTTGAGAATATGTTGTTTATGGAGACGGGGAGCATCATTATAGCGTTTTTTATGCCATCCTCATCAATCGCATGAATGTTCTCATCCTTAGGAGAGATGAGATGAGAATAGTCCACGGAAGATTCCTGACTGTGTCCAATGGGGTTTTCAAGATGGTTGTTTTTATTATTTGCCGAGGGAGGTAATGGTAACCTACCCTTTTCGATCATATCAAGGATGATGTGTTTTAGAGGGAGACACCTCTCGGTGTCATGTCCGCGACCCTGGTGATATTGGCAAAATAGTTTTCCATCCCATCTACGTCCTCGCTTGTTTGGTAGAGGGTCCGGAGTTGGACCAATTGGTTGCACTTTTCCGTTGGAGATTAGCCTTTCCAAAGTTGTGGCATAACGGTTACCTAAATCAGGGAAGGACCTGTGAGGTCGTCTGGTTTTGGTTGGTAGTGCACCTAAGGAATTGGCTTCAGTGGTTTTGGTAGCTTTCCAACTAGGTTTGGTTTTCTCGTTGGCAAGTAGTCGGCTTTCAAGGAGATTAACCCGTTGCTCAATATCAGAAGAGGGAAAATTCCTGGTTATCATTTTGTTCTCAACTTAGGAGAGACGAGTGCTCTAGTTTTCCACGGTAGCTAAGAGTCGAAGGACCACGTTGTTTATTTTGGCAGAAGTCATGGCGAATGCAGATTGATCGGCTTCTTAAGTTTCATATTGACGATTGATGGCAACCAAGGGATTCCTATTTGACATAGTGATAGGCGTTATAACATGTCCTGGCAAGGGATCACACAAAGAAAGGTAAGTATGACACATATGTATAAAAGGCAGCTATGTCGTGAAGACGCGACGGTGTGACTAGGTTATGAGTTCATTAAAGATCATGAATGACCTCTTGTGTTTGAACTCAGGGTGCAAGACGTTGAACTTAGACTCGAGTGTCCACTTTGGCATAGTGATGCCTACACAGACGACTTCTGACGGGATTTGGAGGTTCGTTGCTGGCGTGACGTCGTTGGACAAGACATGTACACAAAATTGACCTTTGACCCGTAATATAGAGGAAATACGGGTTTAAAACCCGACAGGTTTTGACTCTGCTAATGCCATTGAAGATGTCTCGACAATTAGGCGACACGGCCTAGGCCAGAAGATAGGACTAACATTGGCGGAGACTCGACGTTATCTAGACGACTTGACTTGAAATCGCCTGGACTCTAATCGACTCGAGGCTGAATCGAAAAGGTGGACTGATATGTTCGATGTCATTATTTAAAAAGAATTTTCGAAAATAGAAATTTTCAAAAAGGCGAGATTTGCTTAGGGCTTTCTTTCCAAAAAAGGTTGAATTCATTTTCGGATGACGGGTTTGAAATAATCGGGGGTTGCAACGGCTTAGAAAGTAGTACGTGGTCTTCAAAGACGAGTTTCAAACTTCAGAATCACGAATTTGAAAATTGAGAATTGAAGAATTTGAAATCGTCATCACAATGGCCATGAAAACGGTTAAATTTGTTTTCAAAGAGTTTGAATTTGGGTTGAATATTTGAAAACAGTTAAATTTGTTTCCAAACGATTTGAAATTGGAGAATTTGAAAACGGTTAAGTTTGTTTTCAAGCGATTTGAAATGGGTTGAAAATTTGGAAACGGTTAAATTTGTTTGCAAAAGATTTGAATTTGAAAACGGTTAATTTTATTTTTCAAAGATTTTGAAAATGGGTTGGAAATTTTAAAACGGTTAATTTGTTTTCAAACAATTTGAAATTGGAGAATTTGAAAACGGTTAAGTTTGTTTTCAAGCGATTTGAAAATGGGTAGAAAATTTGAAAACGGTTAAATTTGTTTTCAGAAGATTTGAATTGAAAACGGTTAAGGTTTTTTTCAAAGATTTTGAAAATGGGTTGAAAATTTGAAAACGGTTAAATTTGTTTTCAAAAGATTTGAATTTAAAAATGGTTAAGTTTTTATTCAAAAATTTTGAAAATGGGTTGAAAATTTGAAAACGGTTAAATTTGTTTTCAAATGATTTGAAATTGGATTTGAAATCTGAAAACGGTTAAATTTGTTTTCAAAGATTTGATTTTGAATTGAAATTTGAAAACGGTTAAATTAGTTTTCAAATGATTTGAAATTTGATTTGAAATCTGAAAACGGTTAAATTTGTTTTCAAAGATTTGATTTTGAATTGAAATTTGAAAACAGTTAAATTTATTTTCAAATGATTTGAAATTGGGTTTGGAATTTGAAAATGGTTAAATTTGTTTTCAAAGATTTGATTTTGAAATGAAATCTGAAAATTGTTAAATTGGTTTTCAAATGATTTGATATTGATTTGAAATCTGAAAACAGTTAAATTGGTTTTCAAAGATTTGATTTAGAATTGAAATCTGAAAACGGTTAAATTCGTTTTCAAAGAATTGGAATTAGAAATGGTGAGGATTGAATTTGTCATTACGACGGCTTAGAAAAGCCGTTTTAACCTTTGCAAGACGGTATGCAAATTGAAATCGTCATTACGACGGCTTAGAAAAGCTAAAATTTGGTTTCGAAAACGAGATTAGAAATTTGGAAAGTTTTATGGGTTGAAATCGTCATTACGACGGCTTGAAAAACGTTTTTGTTTGAAAATTCGAGGGTAGAATTCATCATTACGACGGCGTAAAAGCGCGATTTTAGAATGCAATGGTTGGCGAGAGACCGAGGTTTGAAACGGCCATTATAACGAAGTAAAAAGGGTTTTGAAACGGTTATAAAAACCGGGTTTTGAAATCGTTATTACGATGGCATAAAAGGTGAATTATGCAATGGTCGGCAAAAGACCGAGGTTTGAAATGGCCATTATAACGGCGTAAAAGGTTGTTTTGAAATGGTTGTAAAAACGGGTTCGCAAATCGTCATTACGACGGCATAGAAAAGGTTTACAACGGTCGGCGAAAGACCGAGGTTTGAAATGGCCATTATAACGTCGCAAAAAGGTGTTTTGAAAGTTTGGAAATGACATGGAAGGACTTATGATCACATAGCACATAAGCACTCACAGTTCATTATATTATGCATGATGCTGACACGGATTTTGGCTTAAAAGGGTGGATTACACACCAAGCGATCAAACCCCGATCTTCGTGAGGGATACCAATCCAAACAAAATGTGTAAGGAGGGTGCCCTAGCCTCGTGCACGAAGGAAATGAAAGCTCTTTGATGAAACAGAAATGTGTAACGTCAACGGTATGCTTGACGCAATCGGGATGAGAAACGCGGGGATGAGAAAACTCAAGCCGACGGGACGAGCCAATTGGTCGACAAAGGTTAGGTTGTGGGCCTGGACAAGGAACCGACTTATGACCGTAATATCAATTAATGCACTTTAACCACGACCTCGTTCGAGTGTCACCTCTAAGGATCACAAAGACACAAGTGTCCTGGTTTTCCCCAGCGGACTCGCCAATCTGTGGACATAAGCCACATATCGGTCTGTGGACGTGGGCCATCTACGAGTCTGTAGACACAGGCCACCTACACGCCAAGCAAATCTGTGGATATGCAGCGGTCTTTTGAAAGCTGCGCTCGGCGGCGTAGGGAATGCTTTCGACCGGATCGTTTTAGATAGGTCGTTTCGTCTAGGTAAAGGTCTCAAAATAATACAGAGATGTTCAGAGTCGCCACCAAGCAATTATGGAATGACTATAAACCGTTTGAATCCACCTTATACCTAGGTCAATCAAGGCAAAAAGCGGTGCTTACCATAGGTACTAAAGACGGGGACTCGTCCCCCTTTAGCATCCTATCGCTAGAATGACTCTCGTACGCCCTGGATAAAGCCATCCACTATCCAAAGGTTATGAGTAAGGCGTGATGGTATGTATTGGGAAGCTCTTTAATCGAACACCCAATCCCACCCGCGTTAGCGGCCTCTACTAATCGATCGTGGTTGTTTCAGTGCAAAAGTTGATAAAACGGTTTAAATGCATGAATGCGCATCCAAAAGTCTTAACCTAACATGTGAAGATTTGCTAAGTCGGTTTATTTATCCACATATCATGAAATTGATGTCGAGTTGGATTTAGATTGATTTGAATGTAAAAACTGAAATTAAACATCCATTTCCAAAATTCGGATTATGGCGCTTAACACGATCTATTTATTGTTAAAATGAAAGAATAAAAGGATGAATAAGAAAATGTTAAATTGTTTAAAAGAGTGTTAACTCGTCAATCTGATCCATGTAGATTCAGGTTAACCGTAATCAGGATCGTCCTAGACAAGTGATGAAATTAACGAATCAGAATAGTGCCAGGCAACCCATTAGGGCGCGACCCTATTGGCGAGAGAACAGGGCATGTCCAGGTTTTGAAATATGAAAACAGACGGCTTGTTGGGGCGCGAGTCAGACAACAACACAAGGGGCGTCTCCTAGTTGTTAATAAGGTTGTTTAAAACCGCTTTTGTGATTAAATGATTTGCATGACTCGGAATAATTACTATTATCTTAGTAATATTCGTTGTCGGATTTGGAAGTTTGAAAAGTATAGTTTACAAATAAAAATGTAAAATGTTTGATATGAACTAATATGTTAAGTTCATTTCTCTGTAATTAGTTAAGTTTGTCATCGTACTCAGATTAAACCGACATGGTATAAGGAACCAAGAATGATTATGAATTATGACTAATATGTTTGAAATTGTAAATAAGTGAGAAAAAGGCCAAGTAAAAGAAAAGGGTGTTAAAATACCCATTAATTTGTAATTAACCAATAATATCATCGAGTCACGGAATAAAACGTCATGGTATAAGGAACCAAGGATGATTTTTTTAATGGTCAAAATATTTGTCATAAAAATGAATTAAAATGGAAAAATCCGTAAAAGGAAAGCTAGAAAATAAAAGAAAGTGTTGAAGGAAAGACGAACTCAAACACATTTGAGTCTGACCCGAGAAGCCATAAGAGGCGCGAGTCTCTTTGCATGGCAAAGAGCTTCTGTCTTAGGCCAAAACTTGGTTTTGGCTCGTCTAACCAATATTTGAATCGTGTTATGCATCATTCATGCTTATAAACTAATAAAAATAGTAAAGACAAGAAATAAGTTAGATATTTACACCCTCAAACTTACGTGTATTGATGTTTGTGAAGTAGATGACTTTAGAGAGGGTTTTCTCATATGCGACTACTCACGATCAAAGAAGATTAAAAGTGTGCCTTAAAAAAGGATTTTGTTTTAAAAATGAGTTAAAAATATGTTGTTGAAAAACATGTTGATTAATGTTGAGTTGGTCGAATGGGTCGGTCGAATGCACGGCGCCGGTACCAAACAAAATGTGTAAGGCTTGTGTTTTTGATCGGTAGGTCGAAAACACGTGTCGATTTTTTGACTTAGGAAGTCGAGTCTAGAAGTTTAAGGGAGAGGTGAGGGGGTGGACGCTCGAGTGAAGATTATGGTGTGTGAAGTTTGGTATTTTTAGAGAAATATGGGGTGCTAATCGGTTGAGTTTGCTTGGAGGCTAAGGAGGTCGCCTAAAGAGGCGCGAGCCACCTAGTGATACAAAGGGGTGTACTGTCCTTTTCAATTTGGACGTGGCCTTTGCTCTATCTATTGTTTGGTTGGTTTGATTTGTGGTAATCAAATAAGATGTCGTGTAATAATATGGGCATCTAATAATATGATATTTGGGTGTTATTTGGGGTAGGCATTTTGAGCTTGACTCGGGTTTGATCCGTGTTGAGTCGGGATTTGAATTCTGAGTCGATTTTTGGCCCGATGTCTGTTTAGACTCTAATTAGTTTCATTTAAATGAAAATGCCAAGATTAAACCGTTTATTGCATTATTTTCGACATTTGAGACTCGTGTTCACTCGGGTTGACTCAAATTAACTCGAGTTGCGGGGGTCTGAATCGGTTTTGGGTCCGAAGACGATTTTAACTCTAAATAGTGTTGTTTTAATGCAAATTAAGTTAGAAAACCATTTTTGAAATCATTTTTCATATTCTAGTAATGCATTAAACCGTCTTATGTATAGCCAATCTACGCACGCATATCAAAAAAACGTTGTAGTCAGATCATCATCGGGTAGTTTTTGGAATGTGCAGATAGTGGGTATCTACAGAAAGATGTGGAAGATGCTCCTCCAAAGAAAGATGTTAAAGTTAGAGTACCGGAAAAAGTCAAAGTGCCTTTCCCTCATAGATTGGCCAAGCATTAAAAGGAAACGCAATTCGGTAAGTTCATGGAAGTGATTAAGAATCTCCAGGTAATCGTTCCTTTCACCGAATTAATTATTCAAATTCCATCTTACACTAAATTCATGGAAGATATTTTAACTAAGAAGAGGACTTTTGATGATGTTGAAACTATAGCATTCACCGCCGAGTGTAGTGCCCTTTTGCCTAAGTTAAAGGATCCCGGTAGCTTTTCCATTCCATGTACCATTGGCACCTATAAAATTGACAAAGCTTTATGTGATTTGGGTGCTAGTGTGAGTGTGATGCCATATTCTATTTGTGATAAGCTAAACATGGGAGTCTTGAAATGTACTAGTGTCACTTTGCAAATGGCGGATCATTCTATAAAATGCCATTTGGGAGTTTTGGAGGATGTTCCCGTGAAAGTTGGTAAGTTTTTCATTCCGGTGGATTTTATTGTTCTTGACATGGCCGATGCCCAAATCCCAATCATTTTGGGAAGACCTTTCCTACATATAATTTGAATAGTGCCATGAAGATTCCAATGTTAGATGAGTCTTGTTATTCTTTTAACATTTTGGATATTGTTGATGTTGTCATTGAAGACTCTATACCTCGATCTTTGGATAAAGATCCCTTGGAGGCACTCTTGTTATTGGAATCATTTGTAGGTGATGATGAGATTGGAAATGAGGAAGTGGATGCTTTAGAGATTGCATTGGATGGAGAAGAGCTATCATTGGAGGAATGCTCACAATTTGTAAGTTTGGTTTCTTCTCCTTAAGACCTTGTGGTACAAAAACCCAAACTTAAGCCCCTCCCCTCTAATTTGAAATATGCTTTTCTAGATGATGAGGAAATGTGTCCGGTCATTGTTAGTGCTTATTTGAGTGAGAGTCAAGTATCTTCTTTGCTTGATGTTTTGAAATCACACAATAAAGCCATTGGATACAAACTTGATTACTTAAAGGGCATAAGCCTTGAATTTTGCATGCATAGAATCTATCTTGAAGAGGATCATAAACCATGTGTCCAAGGTCAAAGACGACTAAATCCTAACATGCAAGAAGTGGTCAAAAAAGAAGTTAATAAATTGTTGGATTCGGGAATTATTTATACAATTTCTGATTCTAAATGGGTAAGACCGGTCCAAGTGGTCCCTAAGAAAGGAGGATTCACCGTAGTCAAAAATGATAAAAATGAACTCATTCCCACTAGAATTGTGATGGGATGGCGCATGTGTATTGACTATAGGAGGTTGAAGTTGGCCACCAAGAAAGACCATTACCCATTACCTTTTATTAACCAAATGTTGGAGAGGTTGGCATGTCACAAGTACTTTGCTACCTAGATGGTTATTACGGGTTCTTTCAAATACCCATTCACCCGGATAACCAAGAGAAGACCACCTTTACGTGTCCCTATGGTACCTTTGCTTACTTTAGAATGCCCTTTGGTCTTTGTAATGCCCCCGCTACTATCCAACGTTGCATGATAAGCATCTTTTCTGATTTCATTTAATCTATTATGGAGGTGTTTACAGATTATTTTAGCGTTTATGGTTCTTCATTTGATGCATGCTTGGCTAACTTGACCCAAGTTTTGAGCGTTGTGAAGAGGTTGATTTGGTATAGAATTGGGAAAAGTACCACTTCATGGTGAATGAAGGAGCGGTACTTGGTCATATTGTTTCCGAAAGAGGTATTGAAGTGGACCGTGCTAAGGTCCAAGTTATTAAACAACTACCCCCACCGGTAAATGTCAAAAGTATAAGGAGTTTCTTAGGCCATGCGGGATTCTGCCGCCGTTTTTGTAATACTCCGTATTTATAAGTCTTTGGGTACTCTATCGAGTAGGCCTTAGTCTGTCGAGTAAGGGTAAGTTGCGTTTTAAAATAGTTTCTGACCTGTTGGGTACTCGATCGAGTAACGTGGGTACTCGATCGAGTACCTTAGCTACTCGATCGAGTAGCTGGTTTTACGGGGAGTTTTCTCGGGTTTTGTTAATTATGCGATTAAGGTATATAAGCTTTGTCGTCATTGTTCTAAATCACTTTTGTAAAACCTAAATTACTGTTTAAGAGAGAAAGCAAGCAAGTTCTTCATTCTAATCGCATAATTAGCAATCCCTGGAGTTTGGAACGTCAGTTCGCGTCGTTGGTTATACCGTTGAGTTCCTTGCGTCGAGGGTAAGATCTATGTACCCTTTTTATTGTCTTTCCTTTGATTTGGTTAAACCCTAATTTAGAGATTTGGGGGTTTATGTGTAGTATGTGATTTGGTAGCCTCTATATGTTGTATGATAGGAGGAGGGTTCATAGAGGAAGCTTTTTGACTCAGCAGTAGAGACCGTCTGATTGTGTGCTTACCGGGTAGGATTTCCTACTCAGTATTAGTCCCATAATGGGATGATTGTTGATGTGTTGAGATTGATTGTTTGTTATAGTAATTGTATTGTGACGGCTGTGATTGTGATTGTAAATTGTTGATAGATTCAGACGGTTGTTGATATTGTGATTGTGACTGGTTGCCTATGGTTCTCGAGATGCGTTCTCGGCTGAGTGGAGTCACTTGCGGGAGTGGCTTCACGCCCTGGTTTCGCCCTTCGTGGAACCCGCCACGGAAGGGGATGTGCACATTAATGAACATGGGTTTATCGCTCGGTATGAAGAGCGGGGATTTGGTGGGTACGCTGCGGTCCCCGTTGGCGGTCGGTCCAAAGGGACGATCGGTGATTGAGATTGTTGGGATTGGTATGATTGTATGTGTGACGGTGTGAGCTGTCTGTTTATCGGATTGTTGATATGTATATAAATTGTGTGATTAGTACTGACCCCGTTTAAATGTTTTAAAAACTGTGGTGATCCATTCGGGGGTGGTGAGCAGTTGCTTGGCAGGTATATCTTGGATACGCGTGGGATCTAGCTGGGGATGGAGTCATCACATATCAGAGTCTTTAGTCTTCCGCTGTGTTTGTTAGGACAGTTCCTTTCTGTTGGCTTATAGTTTGAGAGCAGTTGTATTTTGCTTACAGTTGGTTTTGTTATATAATCACTTAACTTGTTTAATAAAGTATGTTTCTTCATTGTCTTATGATTATCATGCCTCGGGTAACCGAGATGGTAGCATCTTTATACCTGAGTGGTCCTGGTAAGGCACTTGGAGTATGGGGGTGTTACAGTTTTATCAAAGACTTTTCTAAGATTGCCAAACCACTTACGGAGCTTCTTTTAAAAGATGCTCCATTTGTGTTTACTAACGATTGTCTTGGGTCTTTTAATAGGATCAAGAAGGCTTTGATCTCCGCACCTATCATCCAATCACCGGATTGAAACTTCCCATTCGAACTCATGTGTAATACAAGTGGCTATGCGGTAGGTGCCGTTCTAGGACAAAGGAAGGACAAGGTGCTACATGCTATCTACTATGCTAGCAAAACCTTGGATGCAGCTCAAATCAATTATGCCACTACGGAGAAAGAGCTACTTGCTATTGTCTATGCCTTGGACAAATTCCGCTCTTACTTGACCGGTTCCAAAGTCATTGTTCATACCGATCATGCAGCTTTAAAGCATCTCCTAGCCAAACAAGAGGCCAATCCAAGGCTCATAAGATTGATCTTGCTCTTGCAAGAATTTGATCTTGAGATTCGAGACAAGAAGGGGGCCGAAAATGTTGTTGCCGATCACCTATCCCGATTAAATTATGATGATTGAGGTATTGATATACCTATTGATGATTCTTTCGCCGATGATGTTTTGATAATGTTGGTAGCCAATACACCTTGGTATGCTGACATAGCCAACTATTTAGTTGGAAAGGAGTTGCCACTCGACCTTTCATATCAACAAAGGAATAAGTTCTTACATGATGCCAAGTTCTTCCTTTGGGACGATCCTTATCTATTTAAACATTGCTCTTATGGGCTGTTCCGGAGATGTGTCCAACAATGGAATGTGAAATGTGTGCTAGAAGGATGTCATTCATCTCCTTATGGTGGTCATAATTGACCATCCAAGACCGTTTCAAAAGTGTTGCAATCCGACATCTATTGGCCTACCATGTTCCAAGATGCCAAAATCTTCGTGATGGCATGCGATGCTTGCCAAAGGACGGTCTCTATTTCAAGAAGACACGAGATGCCTTTAAATGGTATCTTGGAAGTGGAGATGTTTGATGTGTGGGGGTATCGATTATCAAGGGCCATTTCCTTCATCAAGAGGTAATCGTTACATATTGGTCGCCATTAATTATATCTCTAAATGGGTAGAGGCAATTGATACTCCCACCAATGATGCCCGAGCCATGATAAACTTGTTCAAAAATATCATATTTCTGAGATTTGGAATGCCAAGAGCGGTCATTAGTGATCGTGGTACTCACTTTGGTGAGAAACAACTTGATGCGTTGCTAGCAAATTAAAGAGTTTCCCATAGAATAGGCTTGGCTTATCATCCACAAATGAGTGGCCAAGTAGAGGTCTCTAATCGTGAGCTCAAGTCCATTCTTGATAAAGCTGTTGCCAAGTCGAGGAAAGATTGGAGCATGAAGCTTGATGATACCTTGTGGGCCTACCGTACCGCATATAAGACACCTATTGGTAACACACCACATAGGTTGGTTTATGGAAAATCTTGCCATCTACCGGTTGAGATGGAGCACAAGGCGTATTGGGCGGTCAAGGAGCTAAATATGGATGCAAAGCTAAGTGGAGAGAAATGTCTATTGCAACTCAATGAGCTTGATGAATTCCGCTTGCAAGCTTATGAGAGCTCCCATCTTTATAAGGAGAAGACGAAAAGGTGGCATGACAAGAAGATCTTAAAGAAAGCATACCAAATCGGTGATAAGGTGTTGCTATTCAATTCCCGCTTCAAGCTATTTTCGGGAAAAATACGATCAAGGTGGTCCAGTCCATTTACCGTCACAAATATCAACAAGTTCGGTTCCGTTGAAGTGATGACCACCAATGGCAAAAAAATTCAAAGCAAATGGCCATCGTTTGAAGGTCTACCATGAGAATGTGATCGTTGGAGTAGTAGAGTAACTCACCGTGAATCCTCTACTTATGGAAGCTTAACCCATTCAAGTTTCTTACGTCGTGCGGGACGTTAAATCAGCGCTTCTCGGGAGGCAACCCGTGTTTTATTTGTTTTTGTTTTCAATTTCCAAACAATTTAATGCTTTCATAGATTTAGGAATAATTTCTAGACTAGACGGTATTTTATTTTGTGATTTATAGGTACTTGAAGATGGGAAGAAGGCTATGTGGAGTTTGGCATGCTTCCCCATGCAAGAACCCCGTTCGGGGGCGTAAGTTTCAAAAACGGCGAAAGAATAAAGCATACGGATTAGAGGAAAAGTCAACGCGTAAAAGTGGTCAACCCCGATTGGGGTGGGGTGTCTCCGATCGGGGACGTGATTTCCTATTTTCTTGGCTTTTATTTGATACACGGGATGAGGCACTATCATTCATATGCTCTAACTAACATATACTCGACGGTATTATTCTTCACTCTTCTCTATATTCTTCATCATTTTTCTACCTAAAATCACATCAAAACACCATTTCCATCATCAAGATTCAAGGTTTGTTCATCAATCATCAACAACAAGTTTTCATCTCATTTCTCTTTCATTTCATCCAATTTAATCAATTAAAACCCAATTTCTCAAACCTTAACTCAATTTGGGGTATTTTGATTTGCCACTTATATATGCTAGAAATTGGTTTTATTGTGCTCTATTATTGATTATAGGATGAATTAGCTTACATGTTGGTTCTATTATGCTTGATTGGATGAATTTTTGCTTGTCTAATGATGAAATTTTTGTCTTCAATTTCAGAAATTTCATGGCTCTTAAGAAGTCTAGCAAGCAAGGTCCTTCTAAGAGGAGAAGGGGTGAAGCGGAGGCATCCAATGCTGCGGAGGATATCGAAATAAGGGATGTACCAGAGTGGCATGATCCTACATTTCCGGATGTGATTTTTGCGACGGAAACTCAATGGCTCAAATGGAAGTCCTTGAGAGCTAAGGGTATGAAAGCCACCAAATTTGTTAATCATGACTCTTTAAAGCATATTGGTCTTGATAAGCATGTTAAATCGTTGTTTAAGGGTCTTGACATGAAGTTTGCTTATTCAATGAATTACAAAACCTTCCCCGAACTTACCCTTGATTTCTTGAGCTCATTTGAATTTCACAAATAAAAAAACAAGGATTTTATTTATGGTGTAAGTTTCCAGTTGTTTAATGAAGAACATAGGATGACTTTGGGTGCATTTGCGGATATTTTCCAATTGAAACATGAGAATTGCATATTGAGTCACCCACCCATTATAACCCCAAGAATAGATGGCAAGCTATTTCTCAATACCCATTTGTTGATTGGAACCATATCCCCCATCAATACATTGACTACCCCGCCATTCGTATATGGCAACGATTCATGGGTTGGATATTTTTGGGTAGAAATGAACCTCACTCAGTGAGGATGTTGGAGGTTGAAATTTTGGGTGCTTTTCTAAATGTTGATGGTGATGAGAATTGGAGGAGTAATATCCCTTACCACTTTGCTACTCATTTGACTAAACAAATTAACAATTCCACTAGTACAATTCTCTTGGGTAGGTTAGTCACAAGGATTGCTAATAGGGTATGCCGCTTTAACCAAGAGACCACACATTTGCATCCTTTCCTTTCTACAAGGGAGGCGGGTGACGGACTTGATTATGAATATTTTATATCTTTGAATTGGTTTAGAAAATCTCATCCTAATATGATTTGGGAAATTGGTAGAAATGATTTAATTAGTCTACCGGATGAGGTTTCTGAACTAAAGGCTTTAGTCCACACCAAACCCTGTAAGGCGGATGCCCCCTTTGAACCGGTTACTTATCATTTGCCTTTAGGAGGTGAGACACCCAATGCACCCACCATTGATCACCGTTAGAGAGGTCAATCCTCTCATGCTCGCCATTCCACATTTAGTATTGATATGATGGATATGATGAGAGACTGTAGCCTTAATGTGGCCGCCATTCGTGATGACCAAAGACTTGCCTTACACCCCATTTATGATCACTTTGCTAGGCAAGGGGTTATTCGACCCGAGGGACCTCATCCATCATTCTACAACTATCCCTCGGGTGGGTTCCCTTCTACTTTTGGTTATAATGCAGGTACTTATGCACCCGGTCCCGATTATTGTGGTTTGGATTATGGAGTGGAGGATTTTAATGGAGCCTATGGTGGATATGAAGGAGGGCTTGGTAGTGGAAGAAATATTTATGAGTATGGGAACCCGAACCAAAGTGTTAACCCAAGTGGTAGTTCTCACGAAGATGGTGTGTCGCGATCCGGTGGAGGTCAAGAACTAAAAGGTAAGAAGGGCTTCAACTTTTAGCCCTTTACTTTATTTCATGATGATTGGAAGAGTGCCCCGTATACATAATAGCTTAGGGGGAGGCTAGCTAGTTTAGTAAGTATGCTTTCCTTTGTATTTTAGTTATATTTCCCGAGCCATTTTTACGGTTTGGTTGGATGATTTACATGTTGGCACATTGAGGACAATGTTGTGTTTAGCTTTAGGAGAGGGGGGGGGGGGGGGGGGTTGCATTTGCAATTTAGTGTAGCTTGCATTGTAGAAATTTGAAAATTTGAGAAAATGGTGTTGCTTCCTGCTTCTTATGCTTGTTTTTGCCTACTTTTTGTCAAACAAATGGGGTTATGCCCTCTTGCTTATCCTAATGATAGCTAATAGCTAATGATTCTTTCTTATTTGATGGGATAGTTGCTTCATGGGGATGTCTTGACATAGTATAGGCTTGATCTTGACTTTGGCAAGCCACAAAATGGTAAGGTAGAGCCTCCTTGGACCGGTACATCTTTTTCCGGTCTCACTTTGGTGAGTGTAGGTCTCCTTATGCTGTGTGTTATATCAAAAACGCACAAGTATGGTTTTTATTTCATCTCTTTAAGCATTACTTTCATAATATGATATGCATTTGAAACCATTCACTTTGATTATGTTGCCCATTTCTAGCCCCTTTTTACACATATTTACATCTTATCTAGCTACAATCTAAACTTTCCTACCTTGTTAAGCTAGTAGCTATGTCATTGGTGTTAAGGTGCTCATTTGGGATATGCTTTATTTGAGTAATTGTGACCTTGGTTATGCCGGAGTTGATAAGTTTCGTAGTTTGATTATAAAAGAAAAAATGAATTGGAAAGAAATATAAGAAAAAGAGAAAAGAATGAAAGAAATTGAAACAAATATGTGAAAAAGAAATGAAAAAAGAAGTGTGAATTGAATCGATAAAAAAGAAGAAGAAGCTGAATTAAGAAACTCTCATGTTTAATCATCAATTTTTGGAGAGTATTCTTATGGTTTGTATTGAAAGAAGTCATTATGTTGTTGTTTTTGGCTTCTATTTTTGGGTTTAGTTTGGGATTGAGCATCCTTTCACTTAGTTGTTGCTAACTTGACTTAGCTCCACATACCATAATTCATATGATCCCCTTTCTTACCCATTATATATTGCCTTCTTCTTACCCATTGGCTTCTTTATATGCTTGCATTTTGATTGTTTTTTACTTGTGATTTAAAATGACTACCATATTAGATTGCAGGCACACTTTCATGAGTCGAGGATAAGTGAGTGCTACTCACATAAAAATCCTTTCACATATAAATAAGTGTTAAGTGAATCGTGAGATTCCAAACTAAAAAAGATCATGCAAGGGACAAAAAGTTCATTTGAAGTCATTTATGCTACGCCGCCATGTAAATCTCATCCATATTATTGCATTATCCTTATGCCCATGTTGTTTCGGGTTTTGAACCATCATGCTTATAGCTTGTTTTGGGATTATGAAATTGATGGGATATGCTTGCTTGCTTGAGGACAAGCAAGGGTTTAGCTTGGAGGAGTTTGATGTGTCTAATTTATATACGTTTTTACCCCCTATTTTAGCTCGGTTTTATTTGAATATTGCACTTTATTGGAGCTAATTTCGTGTTCTAGTTGTCTTTGCTTATATTCATTGTATTTTGTAGGAAATGAAGCTTTCTATAGCTTTTTCCCGTCAAATTAGCAAGCACTAAAGTTCACGAGGCTAGGAGAAAATAGACTTGACCATGCAAAGGCGTTTTGGGAAATTCTGAGAATAAAAATCACGAGCATGAAGAAATGGAGGTTGGGTTGATGCACAAATAAAGAAATGGAAATTTGGCCCAAATAAAGTCCAAAAAGAAGAGGAGAGCAAAGAGCTTTGGATACCTTTAGGATACTCTTTGAGCAATAAACCGGAGCATTTAGGAGGCATAAGAGGGATTCTAGGATTCCTTTGAGAATTAATCAAGCAATTAAGGGAATTATCCCGGGATTAAGCGTCCCCGATCGGAGTGGCCTGTCCTCGATCGGGGTGACCATGCTCATTGAATTTTACGTTTCAACCCTATATTACTATATATAGGGGCCTTAATCCGTCATTAGGGGATATCTTTTACCATATTTTACATCCTTCATATACTCTTAAGCACAGAATTCTCTTAGTTTTTATATTAGTTTGTATTTTGTTAAGCAATTCCTTTGTTACAAACAATTTACATTAAGCTTTTGTTCTAAGAATACAATCTTTCCATTCAAGTTATTTGGGTTTGTTATTCAAGTTCTTCTTATTCAAGTTCCAAGTTCTCTTGTTACGGTAATTTTGATTCTTGTTTATTTCGTTAAAACGTTCTTCATTATCGTTATTTCTTAGTTTACATTATTGTTTTTAGCATTGTCACATTAGTTTGTTGTTACATTTCATTATCAAGTTAATATCACCATAGTTTATTTCTAGTGTTTTCATTTACATTTCTTATCATTAGCAATTTCACTAATTCATACGTTATCATTATTTAGTTTATTCATAATTCTTATAATTTCATTTAGTTATATTTCTATTATAATCATGTTAATTAATTCATACATCATTAGCTTTATTATTAATATGAGTGAGTAGTTTCATATGTCTAAGGATTAGGGAAGCCATGCATAATTAGTATTTGTAAATGTTAAATTAGAATGACATAATATTGTTTGATAAAGTTTCTATCACATGCTTGTTTTATTTGCTAATATATGGTAATTAATCACTATCTTAGATTAATTTGTTAATTCACTTTTATAAGTCGAGAGGCACGAAAATGAATTAGACAAAGCATGTTATAGTAGACCGACCTAGTCATAGCAAGAGCTCGTTAGGACCCATACTATGGTTGGCAATAAGGCCGAGAGGTGGTTGTCATAAGACCTAAAAAAATTGACACTATTATCTATTTCTAGTTTAGCATGAACATCTATATATTTTCATGTGTGGCCCGACTCCCCTAGACTCTTTTATCATATATAATTTACATCATTTCATTTATAAGTTCAACAATCAAACCAACCAACAAATTGAATCGACCTAGATAGAATTCTACTTAGAGCAATTCATTACGCATTTCCCGTCTCCTTGTGTTCGACCCCTACTTTACCACAATAATTTGTTAGCCAAGTTTAGGGTATCTTTGATTAGTTGAGAAATCCTATCAAACTAATGTACCTCAAGGGAGATGACATTTACTGGGAAAATAGCCGAAAGTATGAAGTAGTGAATCAACTGCCAACCAACTTCAACATGACTGACATCCCGAAATTCAAGGGGCAAGAAAACCCTCTAAACCACATTCGTGCTTTCAATGATTACATGTCTATCAAAGGCATCAAGCCAGTGATGTTCTTAAGGATCTTTCCTTCATCTCTGGACACAATTCCCAAACAATGGTTATATTATCTAGACCACAAGAAAATCTCTACTTTGGATGATGCTGCCATCGAGTTCACTAAACAGTACGCAGATAACGCCGAGATCCAAGTTAACATGCGCACTCTAAAATTTCTTACCCAAAACGAAAAAGAAGGTTTCACCGACTTCCTATGTAGGTGGAGAAAGACTAGCACTTAACTTGTTAAGCGTCCAGATGAGGCCACTCTTGTGGAGAAATTCGTGGACAATCTAGGTACCAAAACATCAAGTCTTTCAAAGATTTAACGGTGCTAGGTACAAGGATCGAAGATGATATTCGCAAAGCACTCTGGTCGAAAACTGTGGGACAAGGATATAAAGGTTCAACGTCAGCTGGAAATTGTTCCTATGGTTTCGTTAACAAAACTGACGATGTCAACCTTTTCGAGTCATCCAAGAGAAACAATACATCAAGGAAGTTCACCGACATTGGTGACACATATACAAATGCGCTAAAAAAGGTTAATGAAACAGGGTAGAATCCAACCAATAGGACCTACACCCGACCCAAAAAAGAAGTCTAAGTTATGGGATGACAATGCTTATTGGTAGTATCACAGAGGTAAAGGACACGACACGGAAAACTATTATAGATTGAAGCATGTTATCCAAGACGTGATCGACGATGGACGATTGCCTATCCATCCCGTGAGTAAGCCTAACAACACAAAGAATCGTCTTGAAATTCTGATGATTTAGGATGAGGAATCCACCTTGGATTGTTCACACCTTATCTCTCCAGTCGAAGATGAGATAAATATGGTTGACCACGGAGAAGCCTACTCTACCATCACTCCAACTATTGCGTATTTTGTCACATGGGCAAAGAATGTAAGTAGGCAAGTCGCTGAATTGCAAGAAGTCGTCACGGCAGTTGACGATTTGGTTCAACATATTATCAGTCTAGAGGCCGAAATTCTGCGGTTGAAAGAGCTCAACACTATCAATGGCATTTGGAAAGATGAGGACTAAGGTGTTTACCTCAAAGAACATCCTTTAGTCAAAGCCTTGGAAGATCTTGGCTTAGATCATCTTACTCGATCACGTCGCCCATACCAAAATGTCAATCTAATCAGTTTAGCTACAAATGACAAACCTCCAACAGATAACAATGAGGATTCAGTTGTTGATCACCAAATGAAGCAACTACAGAAGACAAAGGCTGATCTTTCAGTCTGACAATTAGTGGCTAGTTCATTTCCGCATCGCCAAGCTCTACTGCAAGCATTGGCTAAACTCAATATAGCACATGACTCAACTCCTGACGATATCGTCAACCTATTCCTCCAGGACTCAATCAAGTTCAGTAACCCAGTTACTTTTTCAGATGAAGATTTGCCACATTTTGGCGTCACTCATAATCTAGCCTTGTACATCACTGTCACATGTCTTAAAAAGAATGTACCCATAACATCAGTGGATGATGGTTCCGCAGTCAATGTCATACCACTGAAAACAGCTTACAAGTTAGGCATGAAAGAGTCGGATTGGACCCCGACTAACCAAGGTGTTGGCGCATAGGATGGGACGCGGCGTAAAGTAGTAGGCCTTATGAATCTTACCATAGCCACTGGGCCAATCGAAAGAAAGGTCAATTTCCAAATAGTAGACATCGAGGCATCCTTTATCATACTTCTAAGGAGGCCATGGATTCACGCTTCCAAAGCTGTAACATCCACGTATCAGCAAAAGATCAAGATCCCTTTAGATGGTCGAGTAGTGACAATAACTTCGTCACCCATCAAGGCTATGATCGAGAAAATGTCCAGCAATCAAGTTGTATCAGATTCAGTGCACGAGTTGGGAGGATTCCAAATCATCAATCTTATAAAAAGTGAATTGGCTCCTCTATACTTCAACCCATATTCTAACTTGGTGGTCAACCACATATTCAAATTCTAGGGATACTTCCCAGGAATGCCACTACACCCTATCAGGAATAGTACCTTCCCGTCTTTCAAAGTGGGTCACTCACAGAAGGTATCATTTGGATTGGGATATAAGCCTAAAAAGGCAAAAGCTTTCGAAATGATCGCTCAAGTTCACAATCGCAAACATCAAGGCATCAAAATGCGGCCATATCTCCCTACAGTGAATGGGAATTTTGTCAAATAAGGAGACCATGAATCTTTTCATGGGTTTCCTGAACCTTGGATATTCAAAGGCAACATGCTAGCTGGAATCAAAGTGTTCCATGATTGCTACTTCATTCCCCAAAAACGGTTCCTACCTTCAAAACCCGTCCGACACCATGTCTCGACGAACAAGCTGTTAGCCTTTTGTTCGGGGAAGATCGATTCGTTAAGGCAGCCCAAGATGAGATTATTACCATGATACTATGGGATGACCATTTCAACCCTGCAGCGTTCATCACAGATGCAGATCCAGCCAATCAGCAGAGAGGGTGGAGAAAATCGATGAAATGCACCAACAATCAAGGAAGGGTCTTCAAGCTCACCAGAAGATGACTAGTTCGAGTCTGAGTCGGAGACAGATTCGGAAACTGAGTCTTAGTCTAGAGAAGTCGTTAGAGAGTCTCCTCCTGTTGTCACTCCCCACCCTATCATTTCTCCTAGCTTAGCATAATCTAGTAATAGTAGCTTGGGGAATGTCCCGACAACTGTCCCTTTACCGCCACTGACTACCATGCAGATGGTTCTTTGTTTCAGCTATTTCAAACGTTAATATGAATAAATCTGATTCTGCTTACTCTTCGTGTTATTTTGATTGCAATTTTGTTTATGGTGATACTGAAGATGATCCTGACCCAGACTCAATTGAACTACCTCCCTACATAATTAAAGAAATACTAGAGGAGGGGAAAGGGGCACCAGTCATAAAGAACACTGAACCTATCAATGTAGAGACAGATTTAGAACCCCAAGAACTTAGTATAGGGACGACCCTTGACCTAAATGAAAGGGATCGCTTCATCGACATTTTTAACGAATTCAAAGTTGTTTTCGCTTGGTCCTACAAGGATATGCTCGGGATAGACAAGGATATTGCCACCTGTAAATTAAAGCAGAAGCTTCGCCGAATGAGAACGGAATGAGCTCTCAAGATTCAGGAGGAAGTAGACAAATAATTCAAAACCGCGTTCATCAAAGTTTCCGAGTATTCAGACTGGGTGGCTAACATAGTCCCCGTACCCAAAAAGGATGGGCGAATCCAAGTTTGTGTTGATTTCAGAGATATGAACAAGGCCAGTCTAAAAGACGATTTTCCACTCCCGCACATCGACATACTAGTAGATAATACAGCAGATCATACACTCCTTTCTTTCATGTATGGATATGTAGGATATAATCAGATCAAAATGGCTGAAGAAGATATGCATAAAATAGCGTTCGTCACTCAGTGGGGTATCTATTGCTACACCGTTATGCCATTCGCGTTAATCAATGCTGGAGCAACATACCAACGCACCGCGACTACCCTGTTGCATGACATGATGCATAAAGAAGTAGTGGTATATGTAGATGACATGATCGTCAAATCCAAGGATATACAGGGTCACATCGCCAACCTTTGCAAGTTCTTTATCGGATTATGCAAATATAACATGAGACTTAATCTTCAGAAATGCGCATTCGGGGTCACATCCGGCAAGCTATTGGGATATGTAGTCATTCAGAGAAGGATAGAGATTGATCCATCCAATATCAGGGCTCTAATCGAGATGTCACAACCGTAGACAGAAAAGGAAGTTCGAGGCTTCCTGAGCAAGGTACAGTATATAAGCTGCTTCATTTTAAAGCTCACTATGATCTGCGAACCAATATTCAAAAAGCTCAAGAAAACGGACCACACCATGTGGGACGGCGATGTCAAAATGTATTTGACGGAATCAAGAAGATCTTGGCCAAGCCACCTGTTTTAATGCCATCGCAGAAGGACCAACCTTTATCTCTGTACCTCAGAGTCAAAGAAACCTTCATGGGGGCTATGCTCGCACAGACCACCGGGAAAGAAGAAAGAGCTATCTATTTAAGAATTTATGTCATAAGCATGCTCAAATCGTATTTTAAAATCAATTTTTAAAACCCTTTGACGGAAACAGTAGAGAAACAACGTGGGGAAGAATCGCTTCAACTGATGCGCCTTCTGGTAAGGCCGTAGCAACTGCTGCGCCTCTTCCAGAGGCTGCCTTCAGTTGCTGCACTTCTTCTTCTTCCTCGGGTCTTTGCTTCTTACGTCTTTTATTTTATTTTCTTCATTTTTTTCATCTTATTTCGTCTATCATCTTCTAATTAGTTTTTACAAAAAAAAAATTCAACCTTTTTTTCGACTTAAATTCCTTATAACTAATATTTGCAAGTTTTTATCATCATATTCAAACCCGGATTTAAGAGGCTTGATTTATCTATATCAAGTCCCTGGTATTCGACTTTTGTACATGTTTCTCCTTTATTTTCCAGACTTCGTTGTATTTTGTTCTTGTTTTAACCGTCTTATGTTCGAGATTTGTATATAAAATCATCCAATGTAATATCTTGTTTAATTCATTTTTTAATCTGACCTATGACGATATTTGTGTACATAAACATGCTAAATCACTTCTATTCGAGTCGTACATCAATAATTGACATAAATCGATCAACGAAAGTTAAGAAACTGCGAGTTTGACTTTCACAGTTTGAACCCAGCTCTAGAACAGCCGCATTAGATGATGCGCCTCTTCTAGTGGACGCACCAGTTGCAGCGCCTGTTCTGGGCTGACTTCTGCCTCTGAACTCGTTCTTGTTCCGACGTAGGTTTCAAATTAGGTTTCTAATCGACTATTATTTATATTATCACTTATAATTCGACATATTTTCATATTTTAATTTTTTTTTCTTTTTCTTTTTTCTTTTTTCTTTTATTCTCTTTTCAAATCCTCCTTTGAGCATATTTATGACGTAAATTCAATTCGATTCATTGTAATCGATTGTAATTAATTTATTGTATTTGTTCTATATCGTTCTTGTATGATTTATTTATCTGGCTTTCACATGTAATTAATCTAAATATTCCAACTTTGAACCAATTGAGTGCTAAATTGTTTGTATACCGATATAGTCTAAATTCACATGCTAGGATTAATCCATAGAAGTTGTATTACATGCATACAATTGACAACATATCAAATATAAACAACTTTCCTGATCATTAGTAGAGGCCGCTATCGAGGTGGGCGGGATTAGGTGTTCATATAAAAGAGCTTCCTAATAGGTACCCTCACCCCTTACTCAAGATCTCTGTGAACACCCGTGTTCATTGGCATCGCGAGAGTCATTCTAGATATAGAATGCTAAGGGTAACGAATTTCTTAGTGTTCATTTGACTACTTTGTGTCTTGACATGGCACGAAGTATTCGAACGGTTACAATTTTCCATAAAAATTGGTGGCGACTCCACAAATTCAGACTTGTCAAACCTTTCACCGATTTCAATGCCTTTCAAAATGGTAACGACCCATGACTTGATTTTGCCTCGCGCCGGAGTTCCATGGAATAAGTGATGGCGCCTCGAAATCAACGCGCGGGTGGCTATGTCCACAGGAGTCGACGAAACCAGGAGGTTGATGCATATATACCATTTTGACGAGGTCACCATATAAAAATGTGTTCTTGATGTCCAATTGATGGATTGGCCAAGAGCGAGAAACAACAAGGCTTAGAACAGTGTGGATAGTGGTAGGTTTAACCACTAGACTAAAAGTCTTATCACAATCTATACCCACATGTTGACTTTTACCATTAACTTCTCGGATTGTGTTTCTTGGGATTTTTTGGTCGCGGATTATTCTCTGTTGAATTAGAATTTTAATGATGTTTAGTTGACTTCTATCATCGTTGGAAATACTCTTTTGCTCTGTTAAAAGATTTTGTTTTGCTCAGTCTTCCATGTGTTATATTTCATGAACTAATTTGCTTTGATTTTGATAAAGTAATTGATAGAGCAGTTTCAGTAATTATCGCAAAACTAAGGAAATACAATAGGATTCCCAAAAGTAGAAGAAAATCGAATTATGTATTTATGGAGAATGATTAAAAGATTACAAGATTATGAGAGTTTTGACAGAGAGAAAAAAAATTACAAATGATCAAAGTTAGCTGTAAAATCGTGACTACTCTGTTTTTTATACAATTATCCTATGTAATCCTATGTAACAACTTTTCCTGCCAATTGAACCTTGTAACCGAATCTTTGTCTGTAACAGAATGACAGTTTGTTGATGAACTGTTGATGAGTTGTTATTTATCTGGCATCTCATAATTGCAGTATTCATATCAATTCACTCCCCTTAACCAACAGCTTGTCCTCAACAGCTTGTCATCAAGCTGCTTCTAAATTGAACTCTAGAAATCTCCTCTTTATGTCATCATAAGATTCCCATGTAGAATCCTCCATTGATGAGTTAGACCACTGGGTCAAAATGTGAACCACTTCTGCATTTCCCCTCTTGACTAATTTCCTGTCCAAAACTGCCACTGGTTATGCCCTTATCTAATGCAATTCATCCAATCCAGGGAGAGAATGAATTACTGGATTGGGCCCTTCATGTTTCCTCAGTAGAGATATATGAAAAACAGGATGCACCTTAGCCTGTGGAGGTAGACCAAGCTTGTATGATACGTGGCCAACTTTATCAATCACAGGGAAGGGACCAAAATATCTTGGGGCCAACTTTACACAGGTCCGGTAAACAACGGATTGTTGCCTATATGGTTGCAATTTGACATACTGGATTGGGCCCTTCATGTTTCCTAATATGTTTCTATCTGCTTGTTTCATCATTCTATCCTGGGCTCTCTTAAGATGAAATTTTAACATCTTAATACACTCTTCCCTTTCACTTAAACTCCTGTCAACTGACTCTACCTTGCTATCCTTCAAGATATAGGGTACATGCAAAGCAGGGGTTTGGCCATACACAATCTCATAAGGAGTGCTTTGTGCAGCTGAGTGAAAGTTGGTATTGTACCACCATTCTGCTAGAGGAATCCATTTACTCCATTCCTTAGGGCTTTCATAAGTCATGCATCTTAAGTAACCTTCTAAGCACCTGTTGACCACCGCAGTTTGTCTATCACTTTGAGGGTGATAAGCTGATGACATTAGGAGGTCAACTTGCTGCACATGGATTTGCTAACAAGTGTTTCACCATTAGCAACTGAAACCATTAGGGGACATGTGGCTTTGGCTGGGCAACCCAATTTATTTAGGCCTTTCACAAGTCATGCATCTTAAGTAACCTTCTAAGCACCTGTTGACCACCTCAGTTTGTCCATCAGTTTGAGGTTGATAAGCTGATGACATTAGGAGGTCAACTTGCTGCACATGGATTTGCTAACAAGTGTTTCACCATTAGCAACTGAAACCATTAGGGGACATGTGGCTTTGGCTGGGTGTCACGGTTCGCTACTTTTGCCGGATCGTGGCGCGCACCCTTGCCCGTCTCAAGGCAAGATGTAAGCGACAAGGATCATCATACTAGTGAGGGATCGCCCACTAGCACGATACTCGGGTCTCGGGTCGGTGTGTGTCGGGAATCCTAGTCACGATTATCAAGTCCGGCACACGAAAATAATAAAAGTAAGCAATACGATTATTGAAAGCAACCAACAAGCAACAACAAGCTTTTGGATGAGAAGCGGTTTTTCATTGACTAGCACCTCTCATAGAGGCAAATTTGATAGTTTGGTCCTGGTAGCAGGAAACATTGAATTTACAAGTTTAGTGTAGAATAGCGATATACCTATTTATGGAAACCTATTCTAAAACTACTAAGAAAATACTTACTACAAATGTACAAGGGAAATGAAATTACATAAGCATAAATAAATCTAAGGGTTCGAAGTGTGCGGATCGTCACACTCTCCCCCACCTAACTGTTGCGCCCTCGAACACAAAAATCTCGAACGGCGCTTCAGTGAGACATCCTTGGTGAGCTGTGGCCGTCCATGCTACATTGTGGTTTGGCTTTCTCTTGAGTCAGGCTTGTAGATACTTCTCGGTCCACACCATGATCGGATTCATCGTCCCTTCAAGAATAGAGTGCATTTCCTTGACGGCGAGACTCCCGAACATCATGTCCTCCAAGTTTATCACTCGCCTCTAATCATTCTGGAAAGTCCAAGTCCTCGTTGCTCGAGCGGAAATTTTACAAGATCGTTCAAGGTGCTCGCTCCATTGCACCTTCACCTTGTCCATCACCACTTCAGTACCTGCATTCAAGGGAATGTCAGATCTCCAGGACGCCGAATCAGCATTTCGGTGCGGCCCCCTGATGGTACGAGGCCATCTCTCTTGGGTCGTCGACCCGAAACCAGGACGTCGATTCAGCACATCGACGCGCGCCCCCGATGGTACGAGGCCTTCTCTCTTGGGTCGACCGACCCGCAAAACCAAGACGTCGATTCAAAGACATCGACGCGGCCCCCTGATGGTACGAGGCCTACTTCTTTGGGCATCCCGGCCCTCATTGTCTACTCCTCGGTGAGGGGGTAGACTCTTCTTTCGTCCTCCAGGCCACTTAGCATCGTAGTTAGCCTGGGTCTTGTTCCCCCTCGGCTCCACCGAACCTTTAGGCGTTCTCCAAGGTCGCATCCCTTGTTTTGGCGTCGGTATCACCCTCATAGCCGAAATTTGATGCTGCCCCTTGTCTTCGTCGTTGTCTACCGTCTTCACTACGATAGACCCCATTAGTAGCATTGATCCGTCACTCGGTTTCAATACTACCAAGGCTTTCAAAGAACCGCATCCCGAGTACTAACTTGAAGTCATCCAAATGGAACGGTGGTGAAGTCGAGCTCCCCTGCCCACTCACCCACTTGGACCGCGACCTTCTTAGCCACTCCTTGGACGCGTCTTACTTTCCCATTGACCGGCTTCAGGCAGCTGTTAGCATCCCGCAGAACTATCCCCAACCAATGAGCTTCCTCTTTCGTAACAAAGTTGTGGGAGGCGCCCGAGTCGATCAAGGCTCGTGCTTGCTTCCCATTCACCATCAAGTCCACGTACATGAGCCCGTGGGATTTCTTGGCGGAGGAATCTTCGTACTTCCCCATCGCGCTGATCCTTTGAAGTGAGCCCATCCGAGGTTGGTCTTCACCATCACTCGAGTCTTCGTTACACTCTTGGTGATAGTCGGCCAACGCCCCATCAAGACGTTCTTGAGCCCCTTTCGGCATCTTCTTGAACATGGCATTGAACTCCGCATTGTTCGGACAATCGGCCATCTTGTGAGGACCCTTGCACACAAAACACGCGAACGGTCTCTTCGTTGTGGAAGCAGTAGAGTTTCCCGCCTTCGAAGACGAGCTTAAGGGCGAGTTTGTAGTGCTCGCCGATTGGGCTTGACTTCCTTGCGAGCGTAACCGACTGTTCCCAACTGAAATGGCGCTGTTTTGTGGCCTTTGTCCATTGTATACACTCTGTGACGCACCAGTATTCCCCGTTGGTGCCACCACTCTTGGTGCCTCTCGCTCCCCATGAAAGTCGAGCAGGCGTTCCGCAGCTGATATGGCCGAAGACAGAGTTTTGGGATTCTGCCTCATGACCTCCTGTTGTGCCCACCTCTTCAACCCGTCAATGAATTCGAATGTCCTATCCGTCTCGGACATTTCGGTAATCTCGAGCATGCACGCTGAGAATTCCCTCACATATTCTCGGATTGATTTGGTGTGCTTGATTTCCTTCAACTTCTTCCGAGCAACAAACTCCGTGTTCTCGGGGTAGAAGTGATGCTTCAAGATCCTCTTGAAGTCGGCCCACGATGTCACCGTAATCGTGCCCGCATCGATTTCCTTGTACCTAGCCCTCCACCACATCTTGGCATCGTCGACTAGATACATGCTTGTCGTGACAACTTCCGCTTCTTCGTCGAGCCCACTTACTCGGAAGTATTGCTCCATATCGAAGATAAAGTTATCCACCGCTTTCGAATCCCTCACCCCATCGTAGGCACGAGGTGGAGGTGCCTTCACCTTATGGCTCCCCACATATTTCCCAACATTGGCCACCGGTTTCACGAGCGTGGCGCAAGTGTTCTCTAACATCTCGACCTTTCGATGCAGATGATTGATCTCTTCCTCCCGATCGTCGAGGATCGCACCACTGATCGCTTGGATGCGGGTGTCCATCCCGTCCACCTTCGTCTCAAGGTCACAAACCATCTTTTACAACTCCTCGAGGCTTGCGACCATCCGCATAACGATGTCCTCGAGTTTGGGAAGCTTGACGTCGATTGCGTTCTCTAAGGCATCCACTCGGTCCTCGATTGTTTCGCCCATTTTCTCGATCTCGATGAACAAATGCGGTGTGCAGAAACCCGTCTGAAGACCGGGCTCTAATACCAAATGTCACGGTCCGCTACTTTTGCCGGACCGTGGCGCGCACCCTTGCCCGTCTCAAGGCAAGATGCAAGCGACAAGGATCTTCGTACTAGTGAGGGATCGCCCAGTAGCACGATACTCGGGTCTCGGGTCGGTGTGTGTCGGGAATCCTAGTCACGATTATCAAGTCCGGCACACGAAAGCAATAAAAGTAAGCAATACGATTATTGAAAGCAAGCAACAAGCAACAACAAGCTTTTGGATGAGAAGCGGTTTTTCATTGACTAGCACCTCTCATAGAGGCAAATTTGATAGTTTGGTCCTGGTAGCAGGAAACATTGAATTTACAAGTTTTGTGTAGAATAGCGATATACCTATTTATGGAAACCTATTCTAAAACTACTAAGAAAATACTTACTACAAATGTACAAGGGAAATGAAATTACATAAGCATAAATAAATCTAAGGGTTCGAAGTGTGCGGATCGTCACACTCTCCCCCACCTAATCTGTTGCCACCCTCGGCAACACAAAAATCTCGAACGACGCTTCAGTGAGACATCCTTGGTGAGCTGTGGCCGTCCATGCTACATTGTGGTTTGGCTTTCTCTTGAGTCCGGCTTGTACATACTTCTCGGTCCACACCATGATCGGATTCATCGTCCCTTCAAGAATAGAGTGCATTTCCTTGACGGCGAGACTCCCGAACATCATGTCCTCCAAGTTTATCACTCGCCTCTGATCATTCTGGAAAGTCCAAGTCCTCGTTGCTCGAGCGGAAATTTTACAAGATCGTTCAAGGTGCTCGCTCCATTGCACCTTCACCTTGTCCATCACCACTTCAGTACCTGCATTCAAGGGAATGTGAGATCTCCAGGACGCCGAATCAGCATTTCGGTGCGGCCCCCTGATGGTACGAGGCCATCTCTCTTGGGTCGTCTGACCCGCAAACCAGGACGTCGATTCAGCACATCGACGCGGCCCCCTGATGGTACGAGGCCTTCTCTCTTGGGTCGACTGACCCGCAAACCAGGACGTCGATTCAGCACATCGACGCGGCCCCCTGATGGTACGAGGCCTACTTCTTTGGGCATCCCGGCCCTCATTGTCTACTCCTCGGTGAGGGGGTAGACTCTTCTTTCGTCCTCCAGGCCACTTAGCATCGTAGTTAGCCTGGGTCTTGTTCCCCCTCGGCTCCACCGAACCTTTAGGCGTTCTCCAAGGTCGCATCCCTTGTTTCGGCGTCGGTATCACCCTCATAGCCGAAATTCGATGCTGCCCCTTGTCTTCGTCGTTGTCTACCGTCTTCACTACGATAGACCCCATTAGTAGCATTGATCCGTCACTCGGTTTCAATACTACCAAGGCTTTCGAAAGAACTGCATCCCGAGTACTAACTTGAAGTCATCCAGCGGAACGGTGGTGAAGTCGAGCTCCCCTGCCCACTCACCCACTTGGACCGCGACCTTCTTAGCCACTCCTTGGACGCGTCTTACTTTCCCATTGACCGGCTTCAGGCAGCTGTTAGCATCCCGCAGAACTAGCCCCAACCAATCAGCTTCCTCTTTCGTAACAAAGTTGTGGGAGGCGCCCGAGTCGATCAAGGCTCGTGCTTGTTTCCATTCACCATCAAGTCCACGTACATGAGCCCGTGGGATTTCTTGGCGGAGGAATCTTCGTAATTCCCCATCGCGCTGATCTTTTGAAGTGAGCCCATCCGTGGTTGGTCTTCACCATCACTCGAGTCTTCGTTACACTCTTGGTGATAGTCGGCCAACGCCCCATCAAGACGTTCTTGAGCCCCTTTCGGCATCTTCTTGAACATGGCATTGAACTCCGCATTGTTCGGACAATCGGCCATCTTGTGAGGACCCTTGCACACAAAACACGCGAACGGTCTCTTCGTTGTGGAAGCAGTAGAGTTTCCCGCCTTCGAAGACGAGCTTAAGGGCGAGTTTGTAGTGCTCGCCGATTGGGCTTGACTTCCTTGCGAGCGTAACCGACTGTTCCCAACTGAAATGGCGCTGTTTTGTGGCCTTTGTCCATTGTATCCACTCTGTGACGCACCAGTATTCCCCGTTGGTGCCACCACTCTTGGTGCCTCTCGCTCCCCATGAAAGTCGAGCGGGCGTTCCGCACCGATATGGCTAGAAGACGAGTTTTGGGATTACGCCTCATGGCCTCCTGTTGTGCCCACCTCTTCAACCCGTCAATGAATTCGAATGTCCTATCCGTCTCGGACATTTCGGTAATCTCGAGCATGCACGCTGAGAATTCCCTCACATATTCTCGGATTGATTTGGTGTGCTTGATTTCCTTCAACTTCTTCCGAGCAACAAACTCCGTGTTCTCGGGGTAGAAGTGATGCTTCAAGATCCTCTTGAAGTCGGCCCACGATGTCACCGTAATCGTGCCCGCATCGATTTCCTTGTACCTAGCCCTCCACCACATCTTGGCATCGTCGACTAGATACATGCTTGTCGTGACAACTTCCGCTTCTTCGTCGAGCCCACTTACTCGGAAGTATTGCTCCATGTCGAAGATAAAGTTATCCACCGCTTTCGAATCCCTCGCCCCATCGTAGGCACGAGGTGGAGGTGCCTTCACCTTATGGCTCCCCACATATTTCCCAACATTAGCCACCGGTTTCACGAGCGTGGCGCAAGTGTTCTCTAACATCTCGACCTTTCGATGCAGATTATTGATCTCTTCCTCCCGATCGTCGAGGATCGCACCATTGATCGCTTGGATGCGGGTGTCCATCCCGTCCACCTTCGTCTCAAGGTCACAAACTGTCTTTTGCAACTCCTCGAGGCTTGCGGCCATCCGCATAACGATGTCCTCGAGTTTGGAAAGCTTGACGTCGATTGCGTTCTCTAAGGCATCCACTCGGTCCTCGATTGTTTCGCACATTTTCTCGATCTCGATGAACAAATGCGGTGTGCAGAAACCCGTCCGAAGACCGGGCTCTGATACCAAATGTCACGGTCCGCTACTTTTGCCGGACCGTGGCGCGCACCCTTGCCCGTCTCAAGGCAAGATGCAAGCGACAAGGATCTTCGTACTAGTGAGGGATCGCCCAGTAGCACGATACTCGGGTCTCGGGTCGGTGTGTGTCGGGAATCCTAGTCACGATTATCAAGTCCGGCACACGAAAGCAATAAAAGTAAGCAATACGATTATTGAAAGCAAGCAACAACAAGCTTTTGGATGAGAAGCGGTTTTTCATTGACTAGCACCTCTCATAGAGGCAAATTTGATAGTTTGGTCCTGGTAGCAGGAAACATTGAATTTACAAGTTTAGTGTAGAATAGCGATATACCTATTTATGGAAACCTATTCTAAAACTACTAAGAAAATACTTACTACAAATGTACAAGGGAAATGAAATTACATAAGCATAAATAAATCTAAGGGTTCGAAGTGTGCGGATCTTCACACTGGGCAACCCAATTTCTTTGTTGTCTTAATGTCCAGAAAATTGTGAGTGCTCCCTGAATCTATCAAAATGTGAAAGGGGTTTCCCTAACTTTCCCAGTAACTCTCACTCTCATGGTCCGATAAGTGGTGTGACCATTAATGGCATTCAAAGATATCAAGGGGGGGTGTTTCCTCATGGCCCTGGAAGTAATGCTCATCCACTTCACAGCTTTCTTCCACTTCTTGTTCCTACTCTAATATAGTAAGGAATTCAATATTATGCGATTGAGCCCTGCACTTATAGGTCGGAGACCATTTCTCATTACAGGTGAAACACAAGTTCTTGGCCCTCCTTTCAGCTACTTCTTTCTTACTTAATCTGGTTATGGTCATTGTTTTATTTGGTGTGGGCCTTTGATTTAAGAAAGACTTGGTGACATATTGTTGACTGGAAAAAGGTTTTGAAGGAGGTTTGTCCAGAATTGGTTTGGATTTCCTGATAAAAGAGGATATGGTGGCTTCTTGTAGCTTAGCAAGGGCAAAAGCATCCATTAATGTCTGGGATTTATGCATTCTAACAGTGTTTTGAATGTCAACATCTAGCCCCTTCAAGAAACAACTTAAAGCTTGTTTTTTTAGTCAAATCACTTATATTAAGTAAACCATCAAATTGCTCTTGATATTGTTCTACAGATACTTTTTGTTTAAGATTCATAATTTCAGCCATGGGATCATCAAAAGAGTTAGTACCAAATCTAGCAATGGCAGCGGTTTTATAATCACCTCAGCTAGGCCAATTCCCTAATTCCCTCGTTTTCATCAAAGATTGGTGCCATAATAACGCCTTTCCCTCCAAATGAATTGATACCCCATTGTTGCCTAGAATCTCTGATCCTTGCTCCAACCCAGAAACCCGAGTATTTACAGTAACCAATTGACCCAGAATCTGCTTCATCCGAGCATTCATTTGATCGAATTTTCCACCCAGTTCTTGCTGTTGAATCTAAATCGCAGCTTGCATTTCCGTCTTATCTTGGTTATGAATTCGAACAAATTCCCCAAATTTTGCTTCCATGTTGATCATTGATTCCCCCAAATTCTTGATTTTTTTCCTCCATTGTTCTTGCAGAATCTTCAATCAAATCAGAATTTCTTGTGTTTTTTGGCGCCATTTACGAATCCAGGAATGATCTCTGATACAACTGATAAAGTAATTGATAGAGTAGTTTCAGGAATTATCGAGAAACTAAGAAAATACAATAGGATTCCCAAAAGTAGAAGAAAATAGAATTATGTATTTCTGGAGTGTTGGAAATAGGGGCTTTGTAAGGCTTCTCTTTTTTTTCCTATTGTCCCACATTGGTGAGGAAAAGAGATTTTCATGTGTTTATATATGTCCTCTTACCTTACACTATCACTAGTGGGTCAAGGGAGGCTTTTGTGGAAGCCTTGCGAGGTGCTTAATTCGCCTCGCACACGCGCGCGCGCGCCGTGCCTGTGCCCGAGCCCGGATTCGTGATTCGGGATTCGGGATTCGTGATTCGGGATTCGGGATTCGGGATTTGGCAATCGCCTGCGGCGGGCTGTGCCTATATTTTTGGGCCGCATCCGAGTGGGCTTCTGTTTTGTTGAAACAGTCTAATGGGCTGTTAGTGGAATAAGTCAGTGCTGTTAGTGGGTGAGTTATTCTCTCCCCCTTTCTCTCGTTGACTGGCGTTTATGGAGGAGCAGTTGTTGGCTCCTAAAACCGCCTGCAATGCTGTATTAATACAACAGCTATTCCACACCTTCAACACAGAAAATCATACACTCCTCTATTCTTCTTCTTCTCGTCTATCATAAAGTTTCTGGGTACTGCTGTTAATTTCGTTCCAAGTCTCACAGTTCCGAGTGGGCGGAGGCGGAACTGCGTGGAGATTGTAGTGTTATCCTTGGGGAACTACCGGCACTAGCTGATCGCCACCACGGTCGTACCGGAGAAATAGTTTTCAAAGCAATGGCTTCTACCACGACACTACTTACGGGTTTCTTATTTTTCTGTTCGCTTATAATTCGTCTTTAACTGATATTTCTATTCTCCTTCAGTTTCTGCATTGTTTCGAATAACATGGAGAATGATTGAAAAATTACAAGATTATGAGAGTATTGAGAGAGAGAAAGAAAAGATTACAAATAATCAAAGCTAGCCGTAAAATTGTGACTACTCTGTTTTTTATACAATTATCCTATGTAATCCTATGTAACAACTTTTCCCGCGAATTGAACCTCGTAACCGAATCCTCGTCCGTAACAGAATGACAGTTTGTTGCTGAATTGTTGATGAGTTGTTATTTAGCTGGCATCTCATAATTGCAGTATTCATATCAGATTTGTCGTTGATCAGGGAGGAAATACTGTTATTGACATAAAAGAAGACAAGTAGTCTAGTTGTTATATTGATTTCGATTGCTGATGAGACGTAAATCAAATGTTTATGGTTGCACTGTCTGGTTACTGGTTTCTTCAGTGCATTTGTCTATCATATTCATCTGTTGTCAACTACTAATTTTAGGTAAGAAGATTGGAGCTGTTCTTGTTTTTCCGGAGCATATCTATGGGAAGAACTCCCCATTTAAACCACGCATTAGTGAAAATTTAGCTTAAATCTAAGTAAGCACTCATTAATTTATCTGATTTCTGTTAATATTATCAAGTGTATAATTGTATGCACTTTTTAATCGACCTTCTTATTTCGAGGAGTTCTACGTCTAGCCTATAAATTGTATGCCAAAGGAAGAAATGGAAGATTTAAAAGACGGCGATGTTGGCTGTAGCAGTGGTAGTGATAACGAGGATGACGTTGAACATGGTTAGCGATTCGTTGATTCTGCTTTAATTTTGTTCGTTTGAGTGTTTTCTATCTGATTTTTTTAACAATATTGTTTCTGAAGTTTTTTTTTTTGTTTTTTTTTTTTGAAGGAATTCGGAAGTTTTATTTGATTATGATTGTTTGGGTTAGAGTTGTACTTTATTAATAGTTTTTTATCGAGTATATCCTACTGTAAAAAAGAGGTTTTGAGATTAGATACTAATGAGCTTTTGAGATTAGATAAGATCATGTACTACTACCTTCATTTTATAAAATGTTACTCAAATTGGATCTCCTACTGGCCTCTCCCTCTTTTTTTAGTATGCAAATGTAATACCCGGTATTTTTATAAGACATTTTAAAGTATTTTATATTTATTAAAGCACTTTATATTCTACAAGTTTTATTATCGTAATAAGAATAAAAGGAAAATATTAAAAAAGAAAGAAAGATGGGCCGTGTAGTATGGCTGGGTAAGACGTGTTGGACATGGGTAGTTGGGTTGATCTTATATATTTTATTAATTTAATATTTTAAGTAAACTACCTAGAAGCATCTCATAACTAGTATATATACCTACCTTTTTTTTTTTTTTTTTTTTTTTTTGACAGCTGTAAAAAGAGGTATCATAACTAGTCATTGCCTTACATGCAAGGCTATGAACAATATTATTAAAATCAATCAATATATATATACTTAAAAGAGGAAGTTTTGAAGCGATTTCATTGGCTATTACTTTAGAGCGATTTCATTCGATTCTAAAGTTTGGATGAGTAGGATATATACTATTTAGCACTATCAATAAGTTTTTGATGGCAATGAATTTTAATATGAAAATTTCATGTATCCCCTCCCCCAATGCGTTTCCCTTCACATGTCATTTTTTTTAACATAATTAATTACCGACTCTTAATGTATACGTTAAAATTTGTTGTTTTTAATTATTTTTTATGAATTTTTAATCATGTTTTTCTTTTTCAATGCATTCCAATCTCAAGGTACATTCTACATACGAAAATTTGATCCACTACCTATTAGTTATCTTGACTATAAACAATAGTGATTTTATTAGTTATCTTGACTATAAACAATAGTGATTATCAATTTGAATAAATGATGATGAAATTGCTAATCAAATCTACCCTAATTCGAAAGTGCAACCACGCATCTACTCTATTAATTCCAGAGAGGGGGCCAAACAAATCCAAAGCTCGAGTTAAATTGCGCCCATTTCTTCTAATCTTTATTATATAGTTAATGATTTCATAGTTATTAATTGCTTTTGATCACAAGTAATAATTGTGGTTTCGAAGGACATTGCCAGAGAACATATACTACAAAGGTTTAACTACATAAAAGAACATGGTTGCAAATTACATGCAGGGCAATTTGAGTTTCATATATGAGTTTGTATCTGACTTATTTGACATGAAGTTTAAAGTCATTTTAGGTCAGTAACAAAAGATAAAATGGTACGAAAAAGCGGTATTCAATAAATTAGTGAGAGAACGTCTCTAAAATTTTGATGTTATCTTTAATGTATATGTGTTTTATTATTCTTTCTTAGTTGTTTTGTTTGCATGCATGCATCATGATCTAATGATTTTTACCATCTTATTCAATAGCTAAATTGGAGAAAATAAAATATAACTTTAACTTGAGAGTTTTGCTTCCGTTTTGTGTCAATTTGTAAACAGATTCATACGGAGTATTATTTAGTCTTCCTTATGTTATATTAACTTATTAGATTTTGTGTGCAAGGATTTGATAAACATGATCAGGGGTATGCTGTATGCACGAGGTATTTCTGCAGGAGGGACTTGGTTGCTGAAGTTATTGTATATTAGTATATGTTCTCATACATACCTTCATTCAGTGTGTATAAGAACTTCCAACATCTTACCTGTATTAAAATCAATAAGAGAAACAACAAGTTCTCATATTTACAAAGAGAGTATAATTTATGCATTTCTGTGAAGGCCTATAACAATGGAACAATTTACTGTATAATTCATATGATGAGTTCTTGATCAGGATTAAGATTTGATTTAAGAAGTTACATTCATCAACTAGGATAATTTTATTTTAATCATTGAGTACAAATACGTTCTAGCTAGGTAAAATTTCAAGTCAAGATTTTTAAATAAGCTAAAATTCTATCATGCATCAAATTCAATCAATAATACGGATTACTAATTAAGGTACTCCACTAATTATTCCTACATAGGATTAAACTTGACTATTCACTACTACAAAACTTGTGATGGACATCGGACTTTTCGCTATATGGACATCGGATACACAACCGATGTAGAGTTTGGTCATGTCCATTGTGGATTAATGGACATCGGATTTTAAACCGATGTCCATTAAAATTTGCACATCGGATTTTTAGGAAAACCGATGTCTATTTGATCAATGGACATCGGATTTTTAGGAAAACCGATGTCTATTTGATCAATGGACATCGGATTTTTAGGAAAATCGATGTCTATTTGATCAATGGACATCAGTTTTTTGCAAAAATCCGATGTCTATAATTATTATTTTTTATAAAAAAAAAATATTACGCTGTTGCCCATATTAGTCGTACACATGATGGCAATGCAAAATGATTCCATAATCAACAAAAAATATCTGTATACAATCAATCGGTTATCCAAAGCCAATTACAACAAAAAAATCATCTACATAATATGTCAAATTTACTTAGACGACTAACCTATACAAAAATATAAATCGATAGGTAAACTGACTAATTGTTAAAAAAAAAAAGGCCGAAGAGACAAGACTACTTGGCAGCCACAGATTTGCTCATCTCCCATTGGGCATATTACCAAGAGAATCTGGTTCAACACAACAAAATTAACGAGAAAACAAAATATCAACATAGAAAATCCTATATAACTAACGAGACACATACATTACGTATTTTAAGTATCACAACTACTAGCAATACACTCACCCGAATGTGAGAAGCTTGGAACATTTCTGTATGACGCTTCAACTTCGCCATACCGACAAGGGTTTTCCGAAGGTTCATAAATGATGCATTTTCCCAAAAATTAGCTCCAAAGCAGTAAAAAAAACAAAAAAATGTGGAGGAATTGAATATGCCATCACATTCCAAATCATTCTTATGCTGAATGGATTTTAATCTACCTAGGACTCTAGAAGCAAGTCATCACATAACTTTCAGAGTGGAATTGGCAGTAAGCACAATGAATTTGATGGACTGACATGATGTTCATGAAGGACGAATGTCATACCAATGTGTTTCTCGTGCTGGCGAAAGAGGTATGAGTGAGTACCATCTGCAATAGAATTATAAATCGAACTTATCAAACACCGCAGATGCAGTCAGTAACACGATTACAGTCACGGCATAATAAAACACTGTATAACAACACGAGCGAAATCCAATAGAATTCTGAATTTACCAAAAGCTGATGCATAGATGTTTTTCCACTTGAAGGATACATCCCCTGGATCACGCATGCCCGAAAGCTTATTTCCAAACGCATTCTTCTGTGACGACTTTGCAGAACCATTTGCGGGTACTTGCGCGCTTCACCAGTGACTTTCCGTCTAAGTACTTAGCTATCTCTATTCACATAATCCTCATATCTTGAAAAAACACAGATCGACAAATAAAAACAACATTCAGAAAATTCAGAACAGGCATGAATAACAATCAATTTATCAGTTACCATCCGTCGTTCTCACACAAGTCTAACTATTTGTCAAAATAATCCATAAAACTCATAATTGGTCCAGCCGGGAATGCCAATTTTTTGGTGATCAAGGCTCAGGTTGACATGGCTGCAGGAAGGTTGGTATATTTTCTTTGTTTATTACCTTTCCATATCTGGCATTATCTTTGTTGTTGTATGTTGGTTTCTCTCTTCGGACAAAAGTAAAAGGTGATTCTAAAAAAATGTAGAACAGAACAAAATCTGATTGGCCAAAAAGGTCACCTTATTGATTAGTAGATATAATGATAAATCATGATTATGCTAGTCACGTATTTGTTGACAGCTCAAGATGCTTAATTGTAGATTAAGATAAGCATAAAGTCCATACTAATCAGTAATCTTTGTGGTGGTTTAGAATTTGAATGAACTTTACTTTCTCTCAGTAAGTTGGCTGTTGGTCCTTCTAAAACAAGACACTTTTTTTGTTAACAAAATCTCAAACAAGGTATGTTAGTTGTCGTACTAATAGCAAGGTATGAACAATAGTATTTCAAAATACTAATCTAAACTTAACTTAGTAAAGAAAAACAATTGCTGATAGTTGTTAGAACTCTCAAACTCATGGACTACAAAAGTAATTTTATACTCTATAAGTCCATGTGGTTATGAGGAGCTATAAAAAAGAATTGATTTGAAATCTCACAAAAAGTAAAGTTATCAAGGCTTATAGGAGGCTTCAAGAGTGCATCACTCCGGCCACTGACTGCATTAATACCATTATAATATCATACGAAGTGCAGTACACAATACACTAATACTCTGCCACTCATCAAACTCACTAATCTCCAACTAATCATACTCCCCCACCCTCCATGGAAGCTTGTCTTTTTGTTTGGACTCAACTGAAGAACGTATTGAGACAACATAAGCATATAAACCAAACTTTCGAATATTTCCACAAGGACACATATTGAACAAGAGAGTGAAAAAAGACAGCCAAGACTCGAGACAAGCAAGAAGCATCAATAATAAAAAGCTCTTTTAATTTCTAGTAGTTGGAACCTGTTACTTCTGATAGTCCGTACAGCAGTAGGCATCAGCTGTCAGAAACTTCAAATCAATATGAATCATCTGAAAAACAATGTAACAACTATGATACATAACAAACCAACCTCGGCTGAGAAAGAATTCAACATTACCACAAGTCAAGTTACTAGCAAACTTGAGATCATATCAAAACAAGTATGCTACGACACCAACTATTTTTATCGAACAGTTGTTAGGCACTGGCAAAACATGTTTATATTATGATATATTATATCTTCTAAGTCGACTAATAGAGTTCATGTTTACTAAACTAACAAAGGTTTAACTAGATTAACAAGTAAAGCTAAGACAACAATAAAATAAGAAAAAAGAAATTATACCAAACTTGAATTAAATTGAGCATGAAATTTATAGATCTTGAAAATCGATTACTAAAGATTTGGAATTGAATATAAATGAGATGAACTAAATTAATCTAATTAAATCATTTGAGAGAAAATGAGTTAATGAATTTTCTATCCTAAATCACTGCGATGTTCTTCGCGTAAAAATGAAGGCTGCTTCCCAAAAAAATGAGAGTCTCGTCTTACTACTGCATCTTTGCTTCGTGTTATCATCACTTTCAATTTAGCTTAATGACGAATTAGAGAATCAAATCGCAGAGTAGTTGAAAGGATTATAAAATAAAATAAAAAGAAATCGAATTACCTGACTAGAAGGAAAACGAAGGACGATGGTGCGTGACAGCGGCGGAGGCTTACGTTCCTGGCGGAGGTGTTGTCACCGGAGTGGAGGTGCTGAAGGTGGTGAAGGTGATATTGGTGGAGGGCTTTAGGGTTTCTTCAGGGAAAGAGGAAAAGGGAAAGGGGAAAACGGGTGTCAAATGGGTTAGGGTTTCGGAGTGAGAGTGAGTGAGAGGATTTGGGGAAGAATGTATATAGTCGAAATTATAAGTGATGATTGAAATTTTCATTTTAAATGCACATCGGTTAAATGCAATGTTCCATGTCCATGACTTTTAAATAGACATGGGTTTTATTAAAATATCACATGTCCTTTAAAATCAGAAATAATGGACATGTGTTTTTTAACGCAACCGATGTACATATAATTATATGCACATCAGGTTTTTGCAAACAACCGATGTGCATGTTATGTACATCGGTTTTCAAGATAATCCGATGTCCATCGACTGATGTCCATAACGAGTTTTGTAGTAGTGATTAATTCTATGATAGTAAAAAAATGCTTTTAATCATCTTAATTAACTCCCAAATTTCTTTTGTTCAAAAATTATAAAAATGTCTACTTAGCTTACGAAAAACTCATTCATATGAGTATAAATATCATAACATATATTGAGGATCTTCTGTCTCATATGGTGATATTTGTTGTAATATTTTATTTTGTCATAAGTGATGTGTCAAAAGGTAAGTTGAGTGACACACACAATGGGACGCAATAGTGGGACAGATGTCAGAGATGATCCTCAAAGTCTTACATTTTATTTTAAGAGATGTTCAGGAGAGAAGTGAGGAATCATATATAAAAAACAGAGGAAGGAGTGTCGAGTGAATTAAATTGGCACTACTTGAAAACAATCATATCCATTAATGATTTTCTATATATGCCTAATAAGCTAAGTTTTTTTTAAGATTAATGTCATGACAATTATTTTGAAACCCTGTTAAGATATTACCCGGGCAACGCCCGGGTATGAAATCTAGTTATTATGATAAGAAAATAAACTACAGATGGGGTTGGCAACCAAACATGGTTTCTTCACGAGACGATCAGAGCTGGCCAATTGCACGAATATTCTTTTTCTCTTCTTTATTAACTAAGCTTTGGAGGAGTACCTCCAACAAGACACACTTGCGCCACTAGGACGTAGAAATTTATGGGAGAGAGATCTACTTTTTGAGAAAGTAGATAAATTGTATCTTGGAGGTTCATCCCCTTGGCTTTGATTCCTCTTGGACGTGGCGAATCTCCTTTTCTCGTGCACATGATGAGTACAGGGGTACCTGCAAAACAGAGGAGTAAAAGGGGTGCTTGATGGCTTCTAAAATAAGAGAATCTTACACTTCTTAGGGCGAGCTAAAAAGACGAAAGGCGTATGGTCATTAGAATCATCCTGATCTTGGGGGACATGAGTACCAGGAGGAGGGAAATTGTCACAAATTGTAGATGCGCAAGATGTCACGGCCCCGGTAGAGGACGAGCTCAAACTTACGCTAGGAATATCAAGTTTCACATTGATAACATCGGAAGCGGTAATGTCTTCCTTCATTGTCCCCATCATCTTAGATTTTCCCTTTTTAGGACCTCTCCTCTTCTTCTTCTTCTTCTTCTTCTTCTTCTTCTTGTAACATTTTTCTCTTATAAAGTCTCTCTCCTTAGTAGTCTCATTCTTAAGGATTCGAATTGTTAAAGTTGACAAATCACGTTTAAGGTAAAAGCTCACCGTTCTCCCTTCCAACAACTTTTTATAAGAATTTGTTGGGATCCTTAAAGTAGAACTACCACCTCCCTTTTTGGAGAACTGAAGAACTGACTTATTAGCATAAATACTTTGAACCTCCGTCCCTTCCATATTCATACTCTCAGTATCCTTTATACTCACATCACTTTGTTCTTCCATCACCTCCGCAAACACGCTTTCACCACTATCATTTATACCCACATCACTTTGTTCTTCCATCACCTCCGTAACCACGCTTTCACCACTATCATTTATACTCACATCAGATGCCGAAACAGATGCCGAAACATGAACATACTTCTTGTTGTTCCTATCCACGCAATCTTCAGTAGCAACCTCTAGCACTCTTTTTCCATTTTCTTTGATGAGAAGGTGACCTTTTACCACCTCTAATTCCCTCAACACATCCTTATTACTAGGTTCAACCATTAATGCCTGAACCAAATCCAATTCAGTTTTTGAAAACCTTTTCAACTTCATATAAGCAACTGCCCTACAAAAAAGTGCCTTAACATTACGAGGGAATGTGTTCAAAATCATGGAGAATAAACCCGAGGCAGCTCTGTATTCCTCAAGTTTCAGGGCACATGCAGCCATATTAGACATAAGCGAAACAACTAGGCCATATAATGATTGAATATCTTCACCTCCAATATTTCCCAAGCTCAAACTAAGTAATTTACAAGCTTCATCGTAACACGCTGCGACACTATCAAAATCATTTTGCCTAAAAAGATGTTCCCCTTATTTTTAAGCTCCTTCACCTTAGCTAAGATTAACGGAGCTGACCCCTACAATTTCATAATGTAGCCTAACATCATATCCCTATCATTCTCCATAAACCCATCACCGACATGGGCACTATTAAAAGCCTCGAGAAACTTATGATAAACGGTAGCGGAAGACATAGAAACACAGTTCCGAAAAAGGGATACAACACACCACAACACCGAAAATACTTAAAAAAACTGAAAAAACGGGAGAAGACCAGCACACCACAATATCGAAACTACTCAGAAAACTGGAAAAACAGGGGAAGCCCCTCGACAGAGAACAAAGACCCAGCAAAATACACAGAAAAACAAGCTGACAGATAATAAAACAAACACTAAAGAAGTTGATCGGAGAAGATGGAGTCCCCGGTGAATTATCTGCCACAAATTTACCAACAATAGCGAAAAACAGACGATCAAACTAAGGCGAAAAAGAGAAACAAACCTGAACCCTAAAAAAACAGAAATCAATCAAGAGGGGAGATACAGAGATGCGGTTGTAGGTGTTGATAACCGCCATGCTGGTGTGCGACTTAGCGAAAGTCCCCAAACCCAAGTCGTGATTGATAGATGAGAACGAACACAACAGATCAACTAAAGCGAAAAACTCACCGGATGACAGTGAGGGGAAGGACTATAAAAGGTTGAAGAAGTCTCGTCGGCGACCCAAAGAGGCGACCGGAGAAGCCGCCGGTGAGGAGATGGTCGATATTTGGGGGATTTTTATTTTGGAGTTTATTTGATTTTCTCTCTCTTCTTTTCTCTAGTTCTTCGGGAATTAGTCGACGATGAAGAAGATTCAAATGTGGTGTGCTCTCATGGAAGGTGGAAGACATATATACCTACCTCATATACCACCTAAACCCTTATTTCACAAACACAACTGATATTAAAAGAGTGATAGCCGTGGTGGTTTGACCCAGGGATGGCTGGGCTTTGACCGTGTGTGTTGTTGTGTGTTGTGGGTAGTCGTGTTTTGGTCTAGGCCATCATGTAATGGGCTGCTATGGTAGAAATTATGGACCGTGGATGGTGGTGGTTCATGGGGACTTGGGTGGTGGCACGGTGGTGGCTAATTGGAGAGTGCATGCGATGAGTGTCGAGGGTGTTGTTGGTGTAGGGTTTTGTACCGTGGGTTTGGTTAGGGCACAAGTAAGGTGGTGTGATGAGGGGTGGTATGGGGAAGATAGGGCTGCTGTACAATGGCTAGCAGGGCTGTCCAGGCGGTGGTGGTGTTGGTTGGCCGAGTTATAGGATATGGGTGTCGATTTAATTCACACTAAGCCAAATCTGGCCATCAATAACGAGCGTATTACAAAGGTTTAATGCATATAAAAACGACACTTAGATTACCGTTTTCCAAATATGGGCAAAAACCTAGACCGCGCTAATAAGAATAACGGTTTTCCTCGAAAACCATTGTTATTATAAGGTGTCAACGGCTGCTTAACAAACCGTTATCAAAAACGTTTAACGGGTTCCAAAAATTCGTTATGGAGTCACTCTTATCAAAGGTTGTTAGATAACCCTTACCAGTTTAAGAAAACGTTATTTCGAAAACCGTTACTAAATTAACAGCAGCAACGATTTCTGGTACCCATTGTTATGTTATAGCTACGGGTTTATTGTAACCGTTATGATTTTCTATTATGGAAGATAGGTTTTTCAATTCAGCCGTTGTCACTATTTGATTAGATTTCTTAATTTAACCACTGCATGCAAAACTTTATCAGAACTTTAATAAAAATTCAAATTTGACCAATAATATTCAATTTGACCCAAATAATTCTATAAATATGTCTTCATAATGTTTTAGGTCAAAATCTAAATTATAAAACATTTACTCTTTAATTTCTCTCTAAATTCTCTCTAAATAAAATATGGCCGGTGTATCGGAGCTACAATCACGTTCTCGTTACGCACGACCTTTTACTTGCATTCTCCATAATTTTCCGGTTCAATATGATGAGAATGGAAAGGGTTTAAACCCTGATTTTGGGTGGTTGACGCAAATTCTTCATGAGTCCGGTTTCACCGCGGTTAAAAAAGTGTACCCTGTGTCGACAAACAAGTAAGGTTTTGTAAGCTTTGGTTTTATCGAGTTTGGCGAAGCCAACTGCCATGATAGTTTTCGTTAGGCAAGAAAATTAGGGGCTAGATTTGCGGGGGTATATGCGGGGAAAGAGGACTTCTATTCGGATGATAGACAACAAGGCCCATATCTATGGGTTGCGACCCATCTTGATCATCATCTGCTGAGACATTACGGGAGGCATCACATTCTTGTCACCGTGCCTATGTCATGGGAGAAAGAGGCCATTCCTCCTGCGCTGCCCGATGATAATAAAGGGCCGATCTACGACTTGTTCTATACCGAAATTCATGACGAGTACTCTAATATTTCATCAGATTCTAATTATTAAGTCTTTAATTATTATCTGGTATTATAAGTTGTATTTGGATTAAGGTGGTTCTTTGAATTAAAGTTTAATTATTTATGGTTTTTGTTACCCCATCCTCTGGAATTCAGAGACAATATCACCAGAAAAATTCTTGTGCCCTCCGGGTGTACGTCTCTCCTTACACTCAAAGGCAATATACCAAATAAAATATTATAATGACTTAGGTTTTTAGGAGTACATTAAAAATATCTAACTTTAATAATTTTTACAAATACGTAGCTAAAGATATTTATCGCGTAAAACAAGCGTTGACAAACGTGAAAAAGCAAATGTATAGTGTGGAGTTGAATGGAGGGAGTATGTTTTTTGTTACCCCATCCTCCGGAATTCAGAGACAATATCACCATATATGTCTCTTTCAGCTTCAGCCCAATCCACTGAGTTGTTTTCCCATTCCAATGGCACTGTCCTCTGCTCGGCACTGCGACCATGGCGGTGCAGAATCGGAAGTAGTAGGAGACGGTTAGATTCATTTGCAACCCATAAATATGGGCTACCCGCTGATCATCGTGATCAATCCAGAGTCTCGAAGAGTCATTGTTATAGAATGCCTGTTCAAGTTTGCGAGCCTGATGAAAGCATTCCTACTTCTCAACCCCGCCAAACTCGATGAGGGCGCACCGCCCGAAGCCATCATGCGCATCATTGTCCGGGTAGATAGTTTGAACCAAATTCAATCCGTCTAACCGAATCAAACCTATTAACCAGTCAAGGCTATACGAGAGTATAGCCTTTCCATGCCCGTCCTCTGTGTACGGGAGATTGTGAATAATTCACGTAAAGGGTTTCGCATACATAATTCTACTTGGGGATCCTGCAAGAGGTTCATATGATGCTTGGGCATCATCATCATCATCGGATGAATAATATGAACCACTATAAGTTGATGAACTTGACGACATAATTGATGTGGAAAATTAATGGAGGACTAGCTTTTTTTTTTTTGAAAGAGGGAAAATTATAATTCTACTTATAATGAGTTTGGGTTGTATTGGAAACAGTATAATCAGATAATAAGCATTGGAACCGGTATAATAAGATAAGAATTGGAAACTTAACAAGTTAAGAATTGGAAAGTGGAAACGGTAAAAGTTAAATAAGAATCGGTTCACTGTACCGTGTTAAACATATAATCTTACAACGGTTATCCAAAAAACCGTTTTCTAATGAGTTAAAACACAACGGTTATCCAAAAAACCATTTTCCAATAAGCAAAAAACACAACGGTTGGACAAAACCCGTTTTAAACTAAATTATTAAACAATGTCATCATATTATCAATTTAATTATTTTGATTTTTCAGTGTTTGTGATTTGACTAATGCATGCCATGTATTTTTTAATTTTCTGATTCAAAGTTGCAGTATTGATTGTTTGACCATATGTATAACACAAAATGATAACGGTTCTTTGTTAAGTCATTATCATATTACATATATCAACAAAGGTTATTTTAAAGCCGTTGTCATATTACACCAATAAACAGTGGTTTTTCTTAAAACCGTTGTAAACACAAGTCCACTGTGAAAACTGTAAAGTTTGTAATTTTACCAATGCATGCCCTATTATTATTGATTGTTTGACTGTAACGTATGGATGAAATTAATCTAATTAATTATAGCTTTATACTATAAATAGCATCTCATTTGCAGTAATAATAAGAATCACTTTATTATTACTAACCTATCTACTTCACTTTTTAAATAATATACATATACAATACATATCATAATTAAAATGCCGTCGCCTTTATCATCCGCAGTCGCACCTCCTCAGCAATCGGTAACCCGCTATATCAATCTGATTACGTGCATAATTCACAATCTCCGAGTCATACGCGATGCTGCTAGGAAGCCAGCTTCTAAGAGCCTTACCCCGTTGAGGGACATCCTATTGAGAATGGCTGGGTTTTCAAATGTTAGGGCAATCCACCCGACTTGGATTTCGAGTCGTGGGTTTCTTGGATAAGCTCTAATATAGTTTTGAGGGGATGGTCTTGACGATTTTCGCCAAGCAAAACAACTCGCTACAAGGTATGCATCACGTGACCATCAAAGGGGAAAACATGACTTTTATGCCGACGATACTAAGGATCGTTATGTACACGCTGGGCCTTACTTATTGGTTACCACTGCTGAGGACGCTCATCTGATAAGAAGGTTTTTTCGTACAGTTTTATTAATGTACCGAAATCATGGGAAGATGAAGAAGTGCCTCATTTTGATCACTGTCTTGATGCCGATGTATTAAGCTTGATTTATAATCAAGTTTATTCTAATTATCCACCCCCTAGTCAAACTCTTGTTAGGGTAGATCACCGTCTTGACGCTCAGCTGTTTGTTTTTGTGGTTTTTTATTTATCAAAATGACCTTAACCTTATCTCGCTTGCGGTGTCTGCTTCAAAAGAGACTCCTGGGAATGAATTGCTATGGCTAATTCAACTTTGGGCAACAAGATTCTCGCAGTAGCCTGAACCATTATGGATAGTGCATCATCAAGTGACATTACATACACAAGTTCTCTCTGAACCGTGTAATCTTCTGTCATGCGACCCGGCGGCTTATGTGCGACCTGTGGCCCACGTTTCCTGCTTGCTCAAGGACGGATGATCCGTATGAAATAGGTTTTTCTTGGTCTTGTGTAGGAAGAAGTTATTGTGTTTCCTTTTTTTTCCTCGTTGTACTATATTTTTTTTTGCCATTGTATGATATACGCATTTTAATATATAGTTCTACTCTTAATTACATGCAAATGCTTATTAACATAGATTTTAAATAACTTGCGTACAGACAAATGAATGAAAAAATTATAATGATTTATGTTACATTAATTACAATAACATATAATATAATAACAACGGTTCTCATAAGAACCGTGTTAGAATATAAACACCTCTAAAAATAAATGGAAATTGGAAGATATTAATAATATAATTACAATGAATCTTATAAGAACCGTGTTAGATTATGCAATTGCTGAATAAAATAGATTTTAAATAACCATCTTTCATTCATTCTTTCTCTCTCTCTTATTACCCAAATTATGTCAAGTGGTAGGTCTTCTTCTTCCTCTATTTCAATAGGGACATTTAATTGCTCAGTTCCGGCAGCATTGCGGACTTCTTCGACTTTGCAAGATCCGGGAAGAAAGTTTCTTAGTTGCAAAATATATAATCCCGAGACTAAAATGCGCAGATGCAATTACTTCACGTGGGTTGATGAACCAATGACTGAGTGGCAGTGGTAGGTTATAAACAGGTTAGTGAATGAGAAAAAGAGCATGGATATCGAGATTACTCAATTGAGAAGTATACTACATCAACTTAAAGAAGCGAAGCGGGGAAATGACACTGAAATATTGAAGGCAAAAGAAGAATGCAAGAAGTTAACCATGGATATCATAGAACTCAAAAACAATGAGGCATGGCTTAAGTTAATTATCAAATTTCTTCTTCTAATTATTATTTACCTAGTTTATTATGTATGGTGGTAGTTTGTACACTTTATGTGTAAACTTGTAATCCTTTAAATTAATGGAAATAAGCAAGATTTTCTGAGAAACATATTGTTATTAGCTGGGATATATCAAACTGTTGTTGTAAACTTTTTCTGCTGTTACAGCGGGTTACGGAAAAATCTTACCATTGTTCAATTCAAAGGTGTAAAATACATATCTCAACAATGATGCTTTATTTCTTGGCGGTAAAATCAAAATAATAAAATATAAAATACAACGGTTATACCTAAACCACTGTTCAGGACGTATACAGTTAAAACGGTTCAGGCCGTTGTTATCTATATAAAAATGATGCTTTATTTCTTGGAGGTAAAATCAAACAAAATGAAAAGCTTTACGACAACGGTTATTTCTAAATCGTTGTAGATAATACTAATCAATTACGGTTATAAACAAAACCGTTGTCTGTGTGGAAACAAAATACAACGGTTTTTCTTATACCGTATTTATTACTTTCCATTAAACAAGGTCTTGCAAGGGTTGTATTATTCACACATATATACTCTGAGCTTCCCCTCCCCCACATAATATCCTCAAACACTCAGCTTTCCCTCAACCACCAGCCTACCCCATCATTGTCGCAGTCATCATCGTCATCGTCATTGCCGCCGCCAGATCAACCCGCATTCTCCTCTTTAAAGAAGTAATAAGCCCTCCTCTCGAAGATTTGTTTGTTAGTATAAGCATGCATTGTTATTATTTGTTTATTCATTTCTACTTTAGATATGGTCAAAAAGCGCAAAAGAAACGATGGAAATGCGTCGGCGACGACTCAGGTGATGAGAATAATATGCAACACACTGCAGGTCGAATGCGCCACAGGGTTTCCCTAGAAGTAATAAATTCAAAGATACCTAATCCTTTACAATGGGATAAAGATACGGGGCTGCCATATAGTGAGAATATAGGGTATTTTGCGAGTTGGATTGGTTATTGTGTAAGACAATATGTGCCTCTCGGTACGCCGCGTATCAGTGAATTGAGTAAAATACGGAACACCATGCTAATAAAGAGAATAAAGGTATGTATATACAATAATAAATACTTTAGCTGAAATTAAGTTACTACTTGACATGTGTATGAGCCGAAACAAACCAACTATGCTCATCATATATACAGTTAGCTTACGTTGTCCCCGAAAAGTATGAAAAGCACCTTAAAAAAAAGACAGTGTAAGCCCTTAGTTCTTGAAAGTTAAAGATTTCTGAGAACCACTTGTTCAACAAGGAAACCGGGGAGATGAACAAAAAACCACCAACAAAGAAGTATCCGTATGTCAGTCACGACCATTGGGATAGCTATATCGCTTATAGGCAGTCTGACAAGTTTAAGGTAACTTATTAAGTAAAGAAGTATACATAGTTTAGTGTTTGGTCATGCTTACGTTTCTCGATACAATTTATTTGATGAAGGCTATGAGTGAAAGGAAAAAGGCGAACATTTCAAAGAAAAATACAATCTTTTACGGCTCCCGAGGAGGTTACAAATTGATTCAGACGAAACTTGTAAGTACATAATTCTTATAATATTAGACTATTAGGTGTTTTAGTCAGATGTTATATATGTTCATAGTAATCATACATATTTTGAGAGGATATCAATCTGATGAATGAATTGTAGGCAAAGCTTGGAAAGTTCAATCGTCATGACGCTTGAGTGGAAGGTTACACTCCTAAGAATGGAAAGACGGAAACTGAATATGATAAGGGCATCAAAGAGAAAATTGAAAGTTTTACTTAATATGTCACTCCTACCACTGGAGGTCGGAGTTATATAATTGTGTGTTTAAATAAAATTTAGTTGCTTAATGGTTTTTTGTGTATGTAGAGGATCTGTGAGAAGGAGGTAGAGGAAGGAAAATGGAAGCCTCAAGGACGTGATGACATTCTTGCTAGGGCAATTGGCAAAGCAGAGCATCCAGGTCGTGTGAGAGGGGTATCGACGCATGTTGGTATCACTAAGTATTTTGGGAAAACTTCTCGAAGGATGATGAGTGATGATGATTCCAAGAAGGTAATCATATAAATATTGTATTTGATTCAACATAATTTATAACTATATATGCTGACATTAATTTCTACTACACAGTTACAGAAAATGGCCAGGTTGATGCTGAGAATGGTGGAAACTGGGGAAAAGCCATCAGAAGAAGAGTTGGATATGGTTCAAGAAGTCATAAAGGATGCAGAAGAGGAGGAGGAGGAGGAAAAAGAGGTAATCATATTTATGTCTTATATACAATGTGTTACATGATTTGGGAAATTAGTACATGTTATATGGACAGGTGTTAATGTACAGAAGGAAGCCGAGGAGGACATGATAAGGGAGAAGGAAATGGCAAAGGAGACTGAGGTGAGAGCTGAGGATCGATATCTGGCAGTTGAAGAGGAAGAGGAAGCCAGGAAGGCCGTGACACGGGAAGAGGTTGAGCTAGTTGATGATCAGACGTTCTTATCAACACCGAAAAAGGAAATAGCTGTTAGTTTATAATTATTAATATCATACACGTTTTTTACTTATGAAATTAATTAAAGGTAGTGCATGTATGTGAACTAATTGATTAAAGCTGTCGTGAAGGGCGATTGCAAGGTGGCTTATCGTCTGTTATATTTACAGAGGAAACATAAAGTTGTTGCTGTCAAGGGATACGTGTTCGCTTACGACAAGTTTCAACAAGTTAAGGTTCATGGTATACCCCTTCGTGACAAATGCAGGAAAGTGGAAGTGTCCCAATTATATAAAGACAAGTATGGGGAAGTAAAAGTACCATTTCCTAATGCGGAGGTCACTTATTTGAAAAAAGCTCTAAGTTCTTATGTGAAATGGCCTGACAACCTCATCAATGTTGTCATCCCAGAGGTACCTATATGCAGACGTTAATTATTACTTGTTATTTAAATATATTAGGGTACGAATATTAACATATCCTAAGTACTTTAATCTTTACATTTACAGAAGTTAAGCAGAGCCATGGCGGCAGCTAAAGCAATTAATACTATGTCAACGGACAAAGTCAACGAAAGGACTAAGTGTTCCCCAAAAAATAACCACACAACATACAATATAAGCCAACTACTTTTGTTGCAGTCAAGCCTTCTTATGATTCTTATTATAAATCGTGTGCATATAAAAAAAATGAAAACTACTTTGCTGAAGGTTTTGCAAAACCCGGCTATAAAGATCACCTAGAGGGGATGTGCTCATGATTAACATTGAAGAGGAAATTATGGGCGCAACTGATATAGCCGTACTAGACCCGAAGAAACTAATGAAATTTGTCGACCTTGACAATTTAGATGTTTTTCACATTTTGATTTGAATGAAGTAAGTTTTATAAATAAAACTATTTAGTCATTTCCATTTACGAATAATGATGTTTGTTTAAATTATCAATTACAATAACATTCTTCCTTCCATGTGGCGTAATAGGTACCTGAATTATCAAATCGCTGAGAGGAAGTTCCCAATTCACGCCTACGGATTCTTGAGTCCTAAGAAATTCTCTGTGCACAGAATTTCATACGAAGAACAATCAATAGTATCGCTCGTCGGTTGATGTTGACATAAAACTATGGCTTGCCCCCTACAATGAGAATATGTATGTATAGTACGTGATTATTGTAATGAATCACGATTCTATAAATTTATTATTTACATGCTTACATGCGTGTAAATGAACTAATTAACAGTTCAATGTCGCAAATTGAATAGGAAGCATTGGGTGCTACTGGCAATCCAAGTGGAAACAAAAACAGTGTACTAATTGACTCTCGCAAAGGTAAACCCTCTGACAGTATAGTAAAGATGATAACTGAGTAAGTTTACAACCTTCAATAATGTCATTTGTTATTGTATGACTTGAGCCATATATATGCAAATAATAATCGCATGTGTGTATATTTATGAATTATTATTTTTGAAGAAAAAAGAAGATTATGTCCACTTGGGAAATATGAAAGCAACACCGATCCCAATTTTATCACGCCATTAGTAAGTGTATACTTAATAATTACTCGTATCATTTAATTTATGTTTATGCGAGAGGTTGATTATCTAATTCAGCTGATTTGTGTGTGATTTATATATTAGTCTCCTAAAGCACCAGACGACAAACAATGCGCCTTTTACGTTTGTCAGTCCATGTGGGAGGTTATCATAGGAAATTATTCTACCACTTCGATACGGGTTAGTGTGATTTAAAAACTATTTCAGACTTAAATTGAGTTCCATTATGTATACTTCCATGTATTCTATCTATTTTGATTATGTATATTTTGAATTGTAGTTTCCACTAATACTCAACAAAGCCCCAGTATATTCGCCATAGGACATCACCCAGTTGAGAAATATGTGGGCCAGATATGTTGTTTCATTAGAGGATTCTCAATAGTTTGCTCATGCTTTATGTACGTGTGTATATATAGAGTCGTTGTGTATTGGCTTCTTTTGTTTTTTTTTTGACGAGTTATATATTGGCTTTTGATCATCCTGTTTGTACTGTTTTTAAACTGGGATTAATTGATCATGGGGTGTAATATTTTGATGCAGGATTGAATTTTTGCGATTGCCAAATTTCTTTGAATGCTATTTTTCAAAAATTTCTTGAAAAATAGCATTTCAAAGAAGAACTAGAAACGCTGCTGAAAAAATAGCATTTCAGCAGCTGCTAGAACAAGCTAAAACAATTTTTTTTAAAAAAAAACATAATTAAAAAAGATAACGGTTAAAAACAACCCGTTGTAAACAACTATTTCACAACGGTTTTATTTAGATAAATAACCGTTGACATATTTTCCATCCCATTCAAACCGCCAAAAATGTAAGATAACGAACGATAACCGTTGTCGAATTCAAAAATTTTACAACGGTTTATTTAAACAAAACCGTTGTCAAATAGATAAATCTAACAACGGTTTTGGAACCACTAAACCTTTGCCAATAGTAAATACAACAACGGATTTGAAACCGTTATTAAGATTTAATAACGGTTTCTTAAAAGTATACCTGTTGCCATAAACATATTTAACAACAGTTTTATAATAGTTCTTGAGTTGTGGTAACGGTATTATAGATCCGTTATTGATGTAATAAAACGGTCGCGTGTTAGTACAACCGTGGTATATATTTAACAACCGTTGTTGCAATAACGATTCCGTGTGTCTATTTAAAAACGATAATTGCATTATCTGACCGTTTTTAAAAGACTTATTTGCATAGTGATTAAATAACTTTAATACCGTCTTAAACTTAAATTAATTAGTAATTATTTTGTATTATTGTTTGCATTAGGTATAGCTTTCTTTAAGGAAGCTTTTTGAATTGATTTGCTTGGGATTGCTTATGTTGAATTGCTAAAAAGTAGGCTAGCTACTCCACAATTAATTGCGGGGTTTTCTTATGTGTAAATACGTGTCTTAATTAACCGTTATTGGCATGATATTAATCTTTTATGATGGAATTTCCTAATTAGTTGTATAATTGGCCTTTGGGACGAATAAGATTGGCGTTGGACCTTATGGCCGTGGCTTGGGTGTTGTTGTTGACTGTTCACTAGTTGTTTGTATCTTATTGGCATCTTACCGTATTACATTTGGCATTAGCATGTTAATATAATTCACGTAAAAGGAACTTGGCATTATTGTTATCAAAATACTTGGCAATTATTTATTATAGTGAATAAATTGTGTAAGGTTTGGTTATTCTGTTTTTGCAATGATATTGCGGGATGGTTTGTAATTTGAATAGGTCAGGTACGGCTGCGGTTGTGGACCTGAATTGGATAGGCCAGGCACGGAGATGTGGAAGAGCCGTGGACCATGGTTTGTATATGACAGGCAGGGCATGGTGTTCGGAGTTGGCCTTGGACCTGGCGTGGCTAGACCACATGGTGTGGTTGTATAATACCCCTCATATTCTAAGGTTATAAGACCGTGGTGTGTATCTAAATACAAAGTAGACTATGAAAGACTAATAGAGAGCTTGCACAAATGTGTCATACTTGGAAATGTGATCACTTATTTTAGGGGCATTTTCAAACGGTCATATCTAGAGTTTTCAATTTTATATGAAGGTGATTCAACTTGGAGATGAAATTTTATTGTCTTAGCTTTCCAACGCATGGTCACAAGACTTGTTTCGATATGTAACGAAGAAATGGCAGCTGTTTGAAAATCAGTGCGCAAACCTAAACTCGCTAAGTGATGCTACGCGCTAATCTATTTCTTAATTTCGCACCTTCTCATAATAATTCCTAATATTATAATATTATAGGGTTATTTCATAACAATAATCCATCCTATTGGTGGTCTGCAATAATCACTTTATCCTACTAATAATCCCAATTAAATCCAACCTAAGCAACATACCTTCTAATAACGAACCAACTGATATTTTTTTGAAGTTTATGTTGGAATATTTGATAGTTTTTGAACAACCTAACTGGTATATGTGAAGTTTATGTGTAATATTTTCAAGTGATAAATCAAGAACTTGGTTTATTTGATACACATAAACTTCACAAAATATCAGCTGGTGCGTTATTAGAAGGTATGGTGTTTAGGTTGGATTTAATTGAGATTATTGATAGGATGGAGTGATTATTGCAGACCACCAATAGGATGGATTATTGTTATGAAATAACCCAATATTATATTATTTCTATCTCAACTTATTATTATTATTATTATTATTATTATTATTATTATTATTATTATTATTATTATTATTATTATTATTATTATTATTATTATTATTATTATTATTTATTATCTTTTCCACCTACCTTTGATATTTTCATTAGTTTATTATTAAAAGCACTTTCCTAAAACCTTCCTGCTTCTCATACCAATTTATATAAATACCAACTCTATGCCTCACATAATTATTCTTTTTCTAAAACTCAAATACAATTGTGAGGAGAGTTTTTGTGAGACAACTTTAGGACGGAGTTTTCACCTTGCGATAATTAAGTTTGGTAAGTTATCTAATCGCCTAATATCATTTATTTACGTTTGACCTTGACCATACCCTTGACCGTTGACCATGGCCGTGTGGGAGCCGTTGACCGTGACCGTGAGGGGATGTTGACCGATGGGTTTGACCACCGTCGGGTCAACCGGTTACGGGGGCATGTTGTGATGATTTTGTGGGATTTTTTTGGGTAGTTTACATCTTAAATTCATTAATAAGATTAGTTAATAATTATACATAAATTAATTGATTGTTTAGGTGGTGAATTTGTGGAGGAAGTTTTTTTATTATTTGATTGCTTGTGAAGATTTGCTAAGAGGTAGGTTAACTACTCAACTTTACTATATTGGTAATTGGAGAATTGATGGAAGATGAATTATTGTTGCAAATGTTGTCTTGAGCACATCGTCGTAATTGTTGTCTTGAGCATATTGATATCATTGTTGTCTTATGATCATATTATTATCTTGTTGGTTGGATCTCTATTGCTGATTGATTGTGAAAGAGACTGGCATTGAATTGGTATTACTATTGAGATTGTTTGGTCGGTCGGGCACGGGTGATGCGTTTCCTAAATATGATGTTTTACACCCTATTTCACACGCATTTCAGAGCTCAATTATGTAGTTTATGCTACTATTTTCCCTATTTCCCTCTACTTTCGTGTTTTTGTGTAATATTGCAGAAATGTGAAGAATCCAACGGAAATCGAGCCGAATCCGTCCCTAAGTGCTTAGCATAGGATTTGACATGAAGATTTGACTCGGGAAGCGAACTTGCTGCGCGTATCAAGGCCTGAAAGATAGATTTGCCAAAGTTTCAGAAGCGGATTACTAGCTACAGTGGTCTATAGACTGACCTACATGGTCTATAGACTGTCAGAATGCTGAACAGAAGTCTGCAGGAAAGAGGAGCAGTCGATAGACTGATGCTGTGGGTCGATCGACTAGAGCACGATTATCAGAAGCTTCTGCACAGCGCATCTTAGTCGATCGACCGGTCTTAGTGGTCAATCGACCGCTATTTTAATCTGACATAACTTAAAAGGACGAGAAGTTAGAAGCCCAATGGTAATTAGGTTTTAAGAATAAGAATCACGCTATATTCCTATATAACGTGAACCCTATGTTTCAGAACAGGGATCGTGTTATTCTAGGCAATTAATTAGGGTTCAATACACAGAAGTCGAACTTTGGATTATTTCATTAGTTTAGATTAGTTTCATCAATAAAGTTTACTTTTCGCATTGGATTTTGGTCTTTCCCCTTCAATTCTTCTTTACGGTATTCCTTTGTTCATTTGTTCAGTTTCGTTGCCTTAATTCTTCCGTAGTTTAGAATTGATAGTTTAGATTCCCCAAAGCCGAATTCTCATTTCATGTTAGTTATTTATTTAGTTAATTCAATTATGAAATCAATTACTTTATTTGTTAATTTTACTATTGTTGTTATCATTCACATGAGTAGCTAAGTTTCTTTGCTAAGATGTAGGGGAGCTATAGCGTAGATGGCGTAGAATAGGTGACCCCGAATTAGGGCATGGTCGATCGACTGGCTTAACTGGTCGACCGACTGAGCCGTGTGGTCGGTCGACTGAAGTAGTTGGTCGATCGACCAGACCCATGTTTGATTAGCATCGTTTGATTCGTTAAGTGCAATATTTAACAATGAGACTGAGAGGAGACTTGTTAGATGCTTAGTTTTGACCAACCCGTAGATCGAGAGATAGGGGAGGGCATTCATTAATGAATTAAGATGACTAAATTGCTAAGATCGAAAGATAAGTAATTTAGGCTTTAGGAGTCACTTTTCAGGGCGAGAGCTAGTATTGGTGAGACCTAGGGACTAGTAGCATAGGCCGAAAGGAGTTACTAGTTAACTTGGACCGAGAGGACATGTTTTACCCATCCTACACGACTGTATTTCGGATTTACCTAGGATTATGTGCCATCGTAGCTATAGTGAACCGACCATCTTAGCTCCTTTTTATCATTTCTTTACACTTATTTTTATTACTTGCTTATTTATTTTTGCATTTAGACTTGGATATACTTCAATGCAAAACCCCCCAGAAATTCCATAGACTGAAATAAAACAACTTAACTCCCTACCTCCCTGCGGATCGACCCTTACTACCACTTGCTAGTTGTAGTTTGGAAAATTATAAATATTATTTTTGATACTCACATCGACAGGTATCAAATTTTGGCGCCATTGCCGGAGAGGCAGCTCTAGTTTTAGTTGTTCCTTTTTATTTTAGTCTATTCTCTAAGTTTAAGGGACATCTGTTCCTTAATATTCTACTTATAGTTTCTTCTTATGCGCAGGTCACATGGTGGTGAATTACTACTGTTAAATCCTGAGATCGAGAAGACTTTGCGTGAGTTGAGAGGATCATCTAGAGTATTGCCGACAGAGGAAGAGCTGAGTACTCTGTCCAGTTACTACGAGAACGCGTTATTTGAGGAGGATCCACCTTCATCTCCTATTTATGCCTCATCAGCTGAGACCGTCACATCTCCAGATATGGCTGAAGAAGCTAGTATAGCCAGTCACTCTGAGCCAAAAGCTGAGAATCTCTATAAGGGATTCGCGTTGCCAGCTGGGACGGATAGGAAATTCGAAGCGAAACCGTCCTATATTAACTTGGTTGAGAGAAACCAATTTGGGGGAGCTGCAAATGAAGATGCAGCTAAACATATGGAGATATTCACTGACTACTGTTGTTCCATACTCCCACCAGTAGGTGTGACCCAAGACCTGATAAAAGAGACGATGTTCATCTTCTCGCTCCGAGATGCTGCTAGGGAGTGGTACCGAGATTTGGATCGAGCTGTGACAGGGCAGTCGTATACCTATAAAAAAATAACCAACTGGCTCTAACTAAAATAGCTAGGGAAGTAAGGTCGATCTCCACAGGGAGATGGGAAGATGTCATCTTTGTCTAAGTTCGTCTCGGTAACCAAATTGGGTGGTTCTAATTGATTGATTCTAAACTAATGATAAGGATAGGGAGGAGAAAATAAGAGAATAAAGATTAACCAAATAGAGAAAACCCTAAGACAGACGGTTCACCATAATCATTCAGTCAAGTAATCTAGGTCTCAGGTCAATGCAGATATGGTCTGAGGAGCAATGAATATCTCCTCTCGGTCTCAATTCGCCCTAAAGCACAAATAACTTAGCTTTCGCCCTAACTATAATGCCCTATTGTTCGCTACTAGTCTCGCCTATTCCAACCTTTCGGTCCAGGTCAAGGGTCACTAAGATATAAATGCCTAATTGCGTTGACTCAATTAAACAGATACAATTAATTGCAGCAGTTAACAACAAAGATTATTCCAGCATTAACCCAATAGATCGATTACTTTCCTCTCATAATTATGGATCCCCTTTAGTCTTAGCAGAAGGGAATTAGCTACGCATCATCATTGAACTAACAATAATAACAAATAGATAATTGAAACTAAACATAATAACAAAACTAATAAAGATCGAATTAAAGCAATTATGAAAATAATAAAGGAAAGAGGGAATTAAAGCAATAATTAAGATTAGAGGATTAAAGAAGAATAATAGTACCAATACGAATCCGAATCCGAGTAGCAAAAGTGTAATAAGAAAACTAAAATCCATGAAGCAGTAGCAAAGTATAGAGTAAAGTCAGTGAGAGAGAATAGAGAGATAAGTTACGTTGTTCACTCCTTCAGTCTTATACGAAAAATCCACTCTAAACCTAATCTATGGACTAATTACAAAAGCCCATACGAAATTAGGAGGAAAATAAGCTAAGGCAGGACAAACCACTTGATCGAGTGGAAATAAACCACTCGATCGAGCAAACTAACACCAAACCACTCGATCGAGTGGAAATAAACCACTCGATCGAGCATCCTTGCAAAGTCTTCTCTTGTGTATACTTGAACTGCTCGATCGAGCAACATGGAGTATATAAAGCATTCGAACGAGTAATAAATCACTCGATCGAGCTATCTTGGCACGTAAGCCATTAAAGCACCTTCCGAAACCAGCTCACGCGTCTCTAAAATGTTAGATTTCAAGCTCCGGCTCCTTATTCTCCATAAATGCATGCAATTGGGACAAAATATGCTAGATTTAGGTCCTCTTTGGTTTATTCCTGCAAATTACATAAAACGAATCAAAGTAGAATATTCGGAGGTATTTGTAGCTAGATGCTACATAAATAGTACAGAAATGCGTGAAAAAATGAGGTAAAAACCTTATATAAAATACACGCATCAAATCTCCCCAAACCAAACTTTTGCTTGTCCCCAAGCAAAATATGAATGCAACTAAGAATGAACAGTGGAACGGGACGAACGCATCAGCTACAAATCACCCACCAAAACCAATTTAATGCAACAAAATGACAAGGTGGCAAAAGAGAAGTGCAAACGAGTTAAACCAATGTTTCAAACTTACTGAACCGTCGACCTTGCAAGACTCAAAAGATATCGGACTCTCACGGGTCGCTCATCACTCAGAATTAGGCACAAGGTGAGTATATATGTGAAAGATAGAAAGAAGTAAAGACACTCACCTAACTCGACCTATAAGAACACGCATGCAGTTAACATGAATAAAGTCTCTACAACCATACATACGCATTCCAACCATACTAATGACCAAGACACATGCCGAGGACGTACATTTGGGTAAGTGAGATAATGGGTAAGAAGGGGCTAAAATGAATTTGGATATGTGGGGTTAATAGCCAGGCTAGCAACAACGAAATCCAAATTTGAACTGCATCCCAACTTCGTACTCAATATAACAAGATGAAACGGTGCAAAAATCCATGCACTCTACTCACGAAACACCAAAACAAACTCGTCAACTCCCCATAAGATATAAATAAAACAAAGGAGTGAAAATCATTATACAATTTCTCATTTTTTTCCACACATGATTTTTCTTTCCTTTTCTTCTTTTTCTTTTCTTTTTTCGTTCTCTTTTTTCTTTTTCATTTTTTTCATTTTTCATCCATCATTTTTTTCTTTCATTCCCTTCAATTCTTCCACCAACTTCTGAAATCAGATAAAATAACGATATTGCAATAAAACATTCCAACAACTACTTGTCACTAGCTCGGCTAGGGTAGGAAGTATTATAGAAAGTAGCTAATAGGACAAAAAGGCAATTTGGCTATGTGGGGCTCATGGGTAGAATGAAATAAAGGGAACTGCCTCTCCTAACATGTGTCACCATCCACAGACCGAATGCATACAGGTATTAAGAAGACTAGACTCATGCTTATGCAAATTGATGTTACATGCCTTAAAGAGAGTACTACTCACATCCTAAATGAAACCGGTCATGAATGTCACCAGTTTATAAAGCTTTAACCTCAGAATGTAATGTAGCTTGCCGATATAAGAGTCAAGTCTATTCGTTCAGATAAGAACGAAACAAAAACTCGTAGATCATGCACATAATCATGCCAACTAAATGTCAAGAATATGCAAGGCTCAACTAAGGATTCAATGTTGCGTCAAAGTTCAAACGTTCCGACTCAAATTAAACATGAAATTTTTTGAATTTTATGATTTTTATGTGATTTTTTTTAATTAATTAAAACAACAATGCATGCGAAAATAATTAAACGTGCAAGCAAAAATGTAAGCAAAAATGCAAGAAAAACATGCAGACACAGATATGGATGCATACCTCCCCAAACCAAACCATACAATGCCCTCATTGTACCAAAAATAGGGAAAGAAATGCAAATTGAAGAGAAAAGGAGAAGTGGAGTCGGAAAACTTACAAAACGTCGTAAAGAGGGACCTCCCCAAACCGACCATGAACATGGGAGGTCAAAGAAAGTCAAGCAGTAGCTCTATAGACGTAAAATAGCAGCTGGAAGACCTAACTGCTCGATCGAGTAGCTTAGAATTGCTCGATCGAGCAAACTGGTAGCAGGAAGGACTCGATCGAGTAGAAAACCACTCGATCGAGTAAGCGTGATTTTGGCTTTGGTCGATCGTGTAGATATATCACTCGATCGAGTGAATACTACCCAAAAAGTGCTCGATCGAGTAGAAAAACTACTCGATCGAGTGACTGGACCTGCAAAATACGCGTTAAAAGCAAGGGAAGCATAAAAAAGTTCGTAAAACAGCATCTAAAGTTCAACATAAAGCTAAAGAAAAATAAAATGTTCAACAAAAGTACAATAAAACAGTCTGGGCTGCCTCCCGGAGAGCGCTGGTTTAAGAGGTCCCGCACGACCTTTCTGGCATCAATTAAGTGGCGCGTCTAGCTCGCCGAAGTACAAGACTTCAACACGATTGTCTGCTTCATTTGCCTCGTGATAATGCTTCACATATTGCCTATTCACCTTGAACCTACTACCTTCAGAGTTTTCGAGCTCCACGGATCCAAATTTGGTAACAGCTGTCACCGTATAAGGACCACTTCACCTGGACTTCATCTTGCCAGGAAACAATCTCAATCGGGCATTAAACAGCAGCACCTTTTGCCCAACATGAAACTCCCGAGGTAGAATTCTCTTGTCATGCCATCTCTTCGTCTTTTCTTTGTATATGCGCGAGCTATCATAGGCATTTAGCCTAAATTCTTCCAACTCATCTAGCTGCAAAAGACGATTCTGACCACACAACTTAGGATCAAAGTTAAGCTCACGAATTTCCCACCAAGCCTTACATTCCAATTCAACAGGTAAGTGACATGATTTCCCATAAACTAACCTATAAGGTGATGCACCAATTGGTGTCTTAATGGCAGTTCTGTAGGCCCATAATGTGTCCTCTAACTTAAGACTCCAGTCCTTCCGTGATTTAGAAACTACCTTAGACAAGATCTCTTTCAACTCGCGGTTAGAGACCTCAACCTGACCACTAGTTTGGGGATGATACCCCAAACCACGCCGGTGTTGGACACCAACTTTAGACAGAATAGAAGTTAGTTTCTTTTCCTTAAAGTGCATTCCGCCATAACTAATGACGACCCTAGAGACACCAAATCGGGGAAATATGACCTTTTTGAACATTTTTATCACGGTCTTGGCATCACAAAGATGTGAGGCAATTGCCTCAACCCATTTTGACACATAATCTACAACCACTAAGATATACCAATTACTTTTACTAGACGGGAACGGTCCTTGGAAATCAATCCCCCAGACATCGAAAACCTCAACCTCTAAGATACCATTTTGTGGCATCTCATGTCTCTTCGAAATATTCCCTGATCGTTGGCAGGCATCACAAGCTGAAACAAAAGACTTAGCATTAGCAAACAAAGAAGGCCAGTAAAAACCAGACTGAAGTACCTTAGCCACGGTGCGCGATGGACCGTGGTGACCACCATATGAAGAGGAGTGACAGCCTTCCAGGACTACTTTGGCCTCCCACTGCGGAATACACCGTCTGTAGAGACCATCTGCATATTCCTTAAACAAATAAGGATCATCCCGAATTACGCTAGCGTTATACGTAAAACGCTTCCTCTGCTTGATGAGAAAGGTCGGGCGCTTGCCACACGACAACGAAGTTAGCTATATCTGCATACCAAGGTTCTTGGTTAACAATGGACGATATAACAGCAATTAAAGTATCATCAGGAAAAGAATCATCAATAGGTAGAGAGTCTTCCCCTTCTTGTCGCATCAGTCGCGACAAGTGATCAGCTACAACGTTCTCAGCTTCTTTCTTATCCTTAATCTGCAAATCAAACTCTTGAAGAAGGAGTATCCATCTCAATAGCCATGGTTTAGCCTCCTTCTTAGCAAGGAGATGCCTCAAAGCTGCATGGTCAGTAAAATCAGTAACTTCTGACCTAACTAATTAAGAACGAAACTTCTCTAAGGCATAAACTACAGCTAGCAACTCTTTCTCAGTGGTAGTGTACTTCACTTGAGCCTCATCCAGAGTTCGGCTCGCATAGTAGATTGCATTCAAAGCCTTGTCTTTCCTTTGGCCTAGAACTGCTCCTAGTGCATAGTCACTGGTATCACACATTATCTCAAACGGCAAGTCCCAATTGGGAGGCTGTATGATCGGCGCAGAGACTAAAGCCTGCTTTAACCTGTGAAAAGCAGAAAGACACTCATCAGTAAGCACAAAAGGGGCATCCTTAAGTAGCAACTGTGTAAGTGGTTTAGCAATTTTTTAGAAGTCCTAGATAAACCGGCGATAAAAACCGGCGTGACCAAGGAAACTCCTCACCCCCTTAACATTAACAGGAGGTGGTAATTGCTGAATCACTTCCACCTTTACTTTATCAACCTCTATTCCCCTATCAGAAACTAAGTGCCCTAAGACAACTCCCTCGTTGACCATAAAGTGGCACTTCTCCCAGTTCAGCACAAGATTAACCTCAATACAGCGCTGCAACACTTTCTCAAGGTTAGACAGACAGTTAGAAAAATCACTTCCATAAACACTGAAATCATCCATGAAAACTTCCATAATAGACTCAATATACTCTGAAAATATCCCCATCATACACCTTTGGAAGGTGGCAGGGGCATTACATAAACCAAAAGGCATCCTGCGATAAGCAAAAACGCCCTAAGGACAAGTAAATGTAGTCTTAGCTTGGTCGTCTGGGTGAATGGGGATCTGAAAGAACCCTGAATACCCGTCTAAATAGCAGAAAAACTTATGAGAAGCTAACCTTTCTACCATTTGATCAATAAAAGGAAGGGGAAAGTGATCTTTCTTGGTGCCGGCATTAAGCTGTCTATAATCTATACACATCCGCCAGCCAGTCACTACTCGAGTAGGTATTAACTCATTCTTATCATTCTTAACTACAGTTGTCCCTCCTTTCTTCGGGACCACATCGCATCGGATCGACCCATTTGGAATGACCAACAGAATAAATAATACCTGCGTCGAGCAGCTTCATTACCTCAGCCATCACAACATCCTGCATCTTATGGTTCAGTCTGCGCCGACCCTGTCTGCAAGGTTTGTGATCTTCCTCCAGCTCTATCCTGTGCATACAAATATCGGGACTAATCCCCTTGATATCGTCCAATGAATAACCCAGTGCTATCCTGTTTTTCTTAAGTACAGCTAACAAAGAGGTTAGCTGATCATTATCAAGCTTAGCACTAACAATGACTGGAAATTGCTCAGTATCGTCTAAGAAAACATATTTTAGATGAGAAGGGAGAGGCTTACGCTCTGATAACTTTACCTCAATGGAGCAAATAGTGCTAATCATCTGTTCCACTTGCTCTCCTTCAGCTTCGGTGAGTTCAGGCTCATCTAAATCATCAACAAGCAAATCCAACACAGCGTCATCGTCATCTGGGCTATCTGCACACTCATCAAAAAGCATGAGAGCTTCTAGTGGGTCCTTCATGAAAGAACCCGACCAGAAGTCATAAATAGACTCGTCAATAATATTAACCGAATAGCAAGTATCCTCTATCATTGGCCGAGTCAAAGTACTAGGCAGACTGAAAGTGATCGCGTCATCCCCTATTGCAAGAGTCAAACGCCCTTGTTTGACATCAATGACGGCCCCAGCTATACAAAGGAATGGTATCTAAGATAATTGGGGTCCGGGTGTCCTCAGCTATATCTAAAACAATGAAATCTATTGGGATAAAGAGCTTGCCTATTTTCACAGGCACGTCCTCTAAGACACCTAAAGGCTTCCTAACAGATCTATCAGCCATCTGTAGGGTAATGTTAGTCACTTTAAGATGACTCATGTTCAGTTTCTTGCAGACAGATAGGGGCATGACACTGACACTGGCTCCTAAGTCACAAAGAGCCTTATCGATAACCACATTGCCTATAATACAGGTAATAGAAAAGCTACCCGGGTCTTTCATTTTGGGTGGAGCCTTGTTTAAAAGCAAATTACTAGACTCTTCCATAAATGAAACTGTCTCAAATTCACTTAAATCTCTCTTACGCGTTACAATATCTTTCATAAACTTAGCGTAAGTAGGTACCTGAGTAACAAGTTCGGTAAAAGGGACAGTTACCTGGAGGTTCTTCACGACGCCCACAGACTTACCGTACTGTCGCTCGATCTTTGCGTCCTTCAGACGACCTGGGAAGGGCACTCTAGTAGCAATGAGTGGACCTGCAACTTTCTCTTTACTTTTATCAACGCGTGACGTCTCCACAGTAGAGGAAGATGACACGGTAGCGGAATTAGATAGTAAAATAGGACTTCCGCCGCTTCTAGTACTCGATCGAGTACTTTTATCACTCGATCGAGTGATTTCATGTTGAGAAATACTCGATCGACCACTTTCCTCACTCGATCGACCATTCCCTTTTTCTGCCTTACTCGATCGAGCATTTTTATCACTCGATCGAGTGATTTCTTCAGCAAACTTACTCAATCGAGTAAGAATATCACTTGATCGACCATCTTCAATTTGTGTACTTCTCGATCGACTATAATTATCACTCGATCGAGTGACGGGATGAATTAAATCACTCGATCGAGTAGATTTTTCACTCGATCGAGTGTCTGGACCACACGCAGCAACAATTTCGTCCAGAAACTCATCTATATCATCCTCCGGGGAATCTTCAGCTATCAAAACCCCGTCTTCTGGTACTTTTGGCTCTTCATGAGTAAGGCCAACTTGGAGATTCGTTACATTGGATGAATCATATGTTCGTAGAAGCTTGGCTTGGTCTTTCGCGAGTGTTAACTGCGCGACTTGTTCTCTCAATTCCGCTATGACAGTTTCTTTCCTATTGCACTTCTCCTGAAACTGTTGTGTTATGCTAAACATAAAGGATTTAAGTTCAGCAATTTCTTGATTTTCAGGAGGAGAAACCGATTGCGGCGCTGGCGTAGAAAGAATAGGAGCATTCCTTATTTCTTCGTACAGTTGAGAAAAAGGAACTCCTTGCTTGTATTTCTGATAAGCAAGGACACACTCTGTACTCGACAGGCATCCAATAGGGTCATGCCCTTCCATACCACATCTACCACATAGCTCCACATACTCAGTGATCGAACAAACCTGAGCACTCTCGCCTGAAGCTTCTGTAATCTCCACATTACCTAGGCTTTTGCTAGGACCTTCCACTGCAGCTGCTGCCGACTCAATAACTTGCTCACTACCTCAGGGATTTCCATATTCAAAGACATGAATAGCCATCTGCTCAATGAGACGCCACCCTTGGTCATCTTCAACATTCTTCGTGAATCTCCCTTTAGCTACGCTATCAAGAATAACTCTCTCGCTTCGATATAGTCCGTTGTAAAATTGAGTACAAAGAAACCATCGTTTGAACCCGTGATGAGCCACAGAGCGGACAAGCTTCTTGAACCTAGTCCAAGCCCCATTCAAATCTTCAGTAGACAGCTGCTCAAAAGAACTAATCTGAGCTCTCAAGGCATTGGTGCACGGCGGTGGAAAATATCGCCTGTAAAAGGCTAAAGCAAGGGAACTCCAGTCGGTTACACCGGCTGCCTCCCTATCAAGATCTCTCAACCACTCTCGGGCATCATCAGCTTAAGAAAAGGGAAAGAGGGCTCCCTTCACCTTGTCCTGTGTCACCCCAGCAGAAAGGGGAATGGTAGAGCAATACTCTGTAAACAGCTCTATATGCCTGAATGGATCTTCTTCAGGTACCCCCTAAAGAGATTTCTCTCTACCAGCTGTATGTAAGATGGGTGGATTCCAAAGTTTCCCTGATCAATAATGGGTAATAGGAAACCTTTTGGAAGCGAATCCAAAGTAGGCTCTGAATGGCTGGCTAACTTAGGCATTCTGGCAAATAGACTTTACAAAGCAACAAGTAACCTGCAAAACTAATCAAAAACTTTGCAGAAATAAGATCAGTCTCAAGGAATAAATTCCTTGAGACGAGAAACAAACTTAAATAAAGTAACAAAATTGCGCCACCTCCCCGGCAACGGCGCCAAAATTTGACAGGACAGTCGTATACCTATCAAAAATAACCAACTGGCTCTAACTAATATAGCTAGGGAAGTCGGGTCGATCTCCACGGGGAGATGGGAAGATGTCAGCTTTGTCTAAGTTTGTCTCGGTAACCAAATTGGGCGGTTTTAATTGATTGATTCTAATCTAATGATAAGGATAAGGAGGAGAAAATAAGAGAATAAAGATTAACCAAATAGATAAAACAGCTAAGACAGACGGTTCACCATAATCATTCAGTCAAGTAATCTAGGTCTCAGGTCAATGCAGATACGGTCTGAGGAGCAATGAATATCTCCTCTCGGTCTCAATTCGCCCTAAAGCACAAATAGCTTAGCTTTCGCCCTAACTATAATGCCCTATTGTTCGCTACTAGTCTCGCCTATTCCAACATTTTGGTCCAGGTCAAGGGTCACTAAGATATAAATGCCTAATTGCGTCGACTCAATTAAACAGATACAATTAATTGCAACAGTTAACAACAAAGATTATACCAGCATTAACCCAATAGATCGATTACTTTCCCCTCATAATTATGGATCCCCTTTAGTCTTAGCAGAAGGCAATTAGCTACGCATCATCATTGAACTAACAATAATAACAAATAGATAATTGAAACTAAACATAATAACAAAACTAATAAAGATAAAATTAAAGCAATTATGAAAACAATAAAGGAAAGAGGGAATTAAAGCAATAATTAAGATTAAAGGATTAAAGAAGAATAATAGTACCAATACGAATCCGAATCCGAGTAGCAAAAGTGTAGAAAGAAAACTAAAATCCAAGAAGCAGTAGCAAAGTATAGAGTAAAGTCAGTGAGAGAGAATCGAGAGAGAAGTTACGTTGTTCACTCCTTCAGTCTTATACGAAAAATGCACTCTAAACCTAATCTATAGACTAATTACAAAAGCCCATACGAAATTAGGCGGAAAATAAGCTAAGGCGGGATAAACCACTCGATCGAGTGGAAATAAACCACTCGATCGAGCATCCTTGCAAAGTCTTCTCTTGTGTATACTTGAACTGCTCGATCGAGCAACATGGAGTATATAAAGCATTCGAGCGAGTAATAAATCACTCGATCGAGCTATCTTGGCACGGAAGACATTAAAGCACCTTCCGAAACCAGCTCACGCGTCTCCAAAATGTTAGATTCCAAGCTCCGGCTCCTTATTCTCCATAAATGCATGCAATTGGGACAAAATAGGCTCTATTTAGCTCCTCTTTGGTTTATTCCTGCAAATTACATAAAACGAACCAAAGTAGAATATTCGGGGGTATTTGTAGCTAGATGCTACATAAATAGTACAGAAATGCGCGTAAAAATGAGGTAAAAACGTTATATAAAATACACGCATAAGGCTGCTATTGGGATTACTGATTGGAACTCGCTGGCCCTGGCATTTTATAAAAGATATTTCTCTGAATCGAAGACCAATGCGAATAGAGCTCAGATCACGTGTTTTAAGCAAGGACCTATTGAAGATTTTCATGAAGCTTGGGTCCGATTCAAGAAGCTAATTCGCTCTATTCCACACCATGGGTTTGAGAAATGGTTTCTGTGCAACCAGTTCTATAATGGTCTTTATGATGATCAAAGAGCTATCCTAGATGCTGGAGCTAATGGGAGATTTCAAGAAAATAGCGGTGAGACAAAGGGGTGGAAAATCATCGATGACCTGGCCACCCATAAAGCTGAGCATGGAAACTCTAGGGGAAATCAAAGGAGAGCTGCTGAATCTCCTTCCGTAGCTGCATTAGAGGCTCTTACGGCGAAATTTGACAAGTATGAGTTAGGAGGAGCTTCAAAGGGTGGTATTTATCAGGTAAATGCTGTGTCAGACGGTCCCTTTTCATGCAAGAGATGTGGAGGAGAAGGACACGTTGCGGATTTCTGTATCAGTCCCAATGAGGTTTGTGCTGCTTTTCAACATTATAGGCAGACCAACACCTACTTTAATCCTTCTAATGTTCATCCAAATTTGAGGTGGAGTAGCCAGAATGTCCAAAATCCGACTCCACCTCCGCAGCAGCATAATTATGTGCCCCCTCATAACCAGCAGCAACCGTACTATAAACCACCATATGTACCTCAGCAGCAGCAGCAGTCTCAAAGTTCTGAGGCTTCTGAGCTCAAAAACATGTTTCAGAGCTTGACGGGGATGCTGCAGAAGGAATCTCAGGCTAGAGAGGCTAGTACAAAGATGTTGGAAACTCAGATTGCCCAGTTAGCAGGTAAATTTTCTACTAGAGCTCCAGGGCATTTACCGTCGCAGCCGGATCAGAAAGAGACCCTGAATGCAATCACACTAAGGAGCGGGTCTACCCTTGCTGGACCCGTTATGGTAGGGGATGAACACGAGGGAGTTATGGTTGAAAAAGGTGGAAAAGCTGCTGGAAAAGGAAAGAAGAGAAAGAGCGAGAAAAAGACGAATAACAGCGATCATGGTCGATCGACCGCCATACCCAGTCGACCGACCACCCCAAATTCCTCAGCGACACTTTCTGATCTTTCTGTTCATTCTGGAAAAAAGGAGATCAGTCGATCAACCGACCCCACTAGTCGATCGATTGATGATACCGCTGATGTCGAACCTTTTCGTCCTCCAATGCTAGATAACTTCAGGGATTTCTTGTTTCGGGGTGCTACGGCTCCGAAATTATCGAGGCAAAATCCAATAGCTAATGGGTCAGTTCCGGTTCCAAAGTATGACCCTACGACGGTTAATGGTTCATTCCTGAGATGGTCTAAAGAAGGTTCGAGCTACAACAAGGACAAAGTAGTGGATTTTCAGCCTACGTCCACTGATGCCGGTATGAGAGACCTAGAGGAGAGGGCAAAGCTGCTTCTGACAGGCCCTTATCCAGAAAGACTAGTGCCAACCAAAGATGAGGTAACATTCGGTATATTCAAAGATTTAGTGCGTAGTCTTAATGTGCAAATACCTTTCTTAGAGCTAGTTAATCAAGTACCTGCATATACGAAGTTTATGAGACAATTGCTAGCTAAGAAAAGGTCCTTGAATGCTGTCGAGTCTGTGTATTTAACTGAGGAGTCTAGTTCATACCTAACTCACACTGCTGCTCGTAAACTAGCTGACCCAGGTAGTTTCTCTATGCCCTATAATATTGGTACCTTCTCAATTGAGGAGGCATTATGTGATCTAGGAGCTAGCATTAGTGTTATTCCATTGAGTCTAGCTAAGTAGTTGGGTCTGACCAGATTTGCTATTACCAATATGACTGTACAAATGGCTGATCGTTCTGCAGTTCAGCCAGTAGGGGTCTTAGAGGATATTCCTGTGCAAATAGGGAAGTTCTTTTTCCCCGTTGACTTCAGTGTCCTAGATATACCCGAGGATGCTCCCATCCCTATTATTTGGGTTGATCGTTTTTGCACACTGCTGGTGAAGTAATTGATGTGGGGGAAAGAACTTTGACCTTTAAGGTGGGCAAACAGTCCATTGTTTTTGCCCAGTCCCCTAGGATGAAAGACCTTATGTGGCCAGTTACTTGTAATGTGATTTATGAAAAGAAGTCTTATTTTGTGCTTCCTGATATGCCTACTTTAGTACCTATGCCTATTCCTGTTATGACACCTCCGCCCCAGATTGGGAGCAAATTGGAGGACAATTCTTCTGTTTTGGATATTGCAGGAAATGGTTTGGGGAAGGAAGAGCGGTCATTGCTCCAGCTGTGAAGGAGCTAATCGTTCAAAGAGGCGGTCTAGGATGTCTTAGCTATGGCACGGATGAGGAGCCCAAGAAGGTGCCAGTTCGAGTTACAGTTTCAGACTTGGAGCTTGAGACTGAAGAGGATGTCCAAGTGTGGGAAGATGCTTCTGATGTTGACCTGTCGGACGGTGTGGTGGATTGGAGTGCTGAGAAGTTGAGCACCGCTGAGGGTACTTCGTATAGTCAGAAGCCATGGTCGGAGATTTTCCGCATTTTTCGCGGATGAAAACTTTTTATTTCATAAGTTTTAGACATTTTATTGCTTTTGTTAGACTATTTATTGCTTTTGTGTGCGCGAGACTTTGCTTTAATAAGTTTGCTTAAGATTGAAAGACTTTACACTTTACATTTGGGTTTAGCGCAAATTTTGGGCGCGTTATTATGTGTATTTGTAGGTTCATAGACAAAATTAGCTCAATTTATTGAGCTAATTCAAAGAAATCAAAAACTTACAGCAGGTATCCTTGTCGATCGGCTGGCTGCTATGGTCGATCGACCGCTTCCCGCTGTTGTACCTGTTCACTACCATTCCCCTGCTGTGTTTGGTCGATTTGCGGAGTTGAGGGAGTCTTTTCTCCACTTTATTTTCCAATTCATTTCTATTTTCTTCTATTTTCTTATTTTGCACATAATTTTGCGTTTCATAAATTGCTTTCTCGGAATTACGCGCGGTACTTTTGTTTCGTTTCAGGTACCTATGGTAGCACTGCTGGCTACTGAAACCTCCTAGCTCACGCTGGTTTGGGGAGGTTTCTTGCTGCGCTTAAAGTCTTGTGAGTTTCCGAGTCCTTCTTTTATGTCAATTTTAGTTATATTTCCGCAAAATCCCAATTTCCTTTGTTTTTTTTCATTATATGATTTTGCACAATGAGGGCATTGTGTGATTTGGTTTGGGGAAGGGTTTTGCGTTGCATTCATTCTGTTTTGCATTCACGTTTACATTTTTGTCCCGCATGGTTGTTTATTTTCCTCTTATATACAGAAAATCCCCGGCAACGGCGCCAAAATTTGATACCTGTCGATGTGAGTGTCAAAAATAATATTTATAATTTTCCAAACTGCAACTAGCAAGCGGTAGTAAGGGTCGATCCGCAGGGAGGTAGGGAGTTAAGTTGTTTTTTTTTCAGTCTATGGAATTTCTCGGGGGTTTTGGATTGAAGTATATTTAAGTCTAAATGCAAAAATAAATAAGCAAGTAATAAAAATAAGTGTAAAGAAATGATAAAAAGGAGCTAAGATGGTCGGTTCACTATTGCTACGATGGCACATAATCCTAGGTAAGTCCGAAATACAGTCGTGTAGGATGGGTAAAACATGTCTTCTCGGTCCAAGTTAACTAGTAGCTCCTTTCGGCCTATGCTACTAGTCCCTAGGTCTCACTAATACTAGCTCTCGCCCTGAAAAGTGACTCCTAATGCCTAAATTACATATCTTTCGATCTTAGCAATTTAGTCGTCTTAATTCATTAATTAATGCCCTCCCCTATCTCTCGATCTACGGGTTGGTCAAAACTAAGCATCTAACAAGTCTCCTCTCGGTCTCATTGTTAAATATTGCACTTAACGAATCAAACGATGCTAATCAAACATGGGTTCGGTCGATCGACCAAATACTTTAGTCGACCGACCACACGGCACAGTCGGTCGACCAGTTAAGCCAGTCGATCGACCATGCCCTAATTCGGGGTCACCTATTCTACGCCATCTACGCTATAGCTCCCCTACATCTTAGCAAGGGTTATTTAGCTACTCATATGAATGGTAACAACAATAGTAAAATTAACAAATAAAGCAATTCATTTCATAATTGAATTAACTAAATAAATAACTAACATGAAACGAGAATTCGGCTTTGGGGAATCTAAACTATCAATTCTAAACTACGGAAGAATTAAGGCAACGAAACTGAACAAATGAACAAAGGAATACCGTAAAGAAGAATTGAAGGGGAAAGACCAAAATCCAATGCGAAAAGTAAACATTATTGATGAAACTAATCTAAACTAATGAAATAATCCAAAGTTGAACTTCTGTGTATTGAACCCTAATTAATTGCCTAGAATAACCCGATGCCTGTTCTGAAACATAAGGTTCACGTTATATAGGAATATAGCGTGATTCTTATTCTTAAAACCTCATTACCATTGGGCTTCTAACTTCTCGTCCTTTTAAGTTACGTCAGATTAAAATAGCGGTCGATTAACCACTAAGACCGGTCGATCGCCTAAGATGCGCTGTGCAGAAGCTTCTGATAATCGTGCTCCGGTCGATCGACCCATAGCATCAGTCGATCGACTGCTCCTCTTTCCTGCAGACTTCTGTTCAGCATTCTGACAGTCTATAGACCATGTAGGTTAGTCTGTAGACCACTGTAGCTGGTAATCCGCTTCTGAAACTTTCGTAAATCTATCTTTCAAGCCTTGATACGCGCACCAAGTTCGCTTCCCGAGTCAAATCTTCATGTCAAATCCTATGCCAAGCACTTAGGGACGGATTCGGCTCGATTTCCGCTGGATTCTTCACATTTCTGGAATATTACACAAAAACACGAAAGTAGACGGAAATAGGGAAAATAGTAGCATAAACTACATAATGGAGCTCTGAAATGCGTGTGAAATAGGGTGTAAAACATCATATTTAGGACACGCATCAACGAGATTGAGCCGTGGTCCTGTACAGTTATGGTCGATCAGGCACAGGGATGTGTAAGTGTCGTGGTCCTGTACGTATGATGGTCGGACATGCATGGTGGCGTGAGGAGTCGGCCATGGACCTGAGCAGTACACCGTGTGGTGTCGTGTGTGGCGCGTTTGGTTGAGGTGTGTGATGGATTCCACGGTCGAGCCGGCGTGCATATGTGTGACGATCTTGGTTTAAGCCTTTTATCGTATGGTATTGTTTTGTTTGGTTATCCTAATCAACCTTGCGGTTGACTGTGTATTCGTGAACACCTGTGATGAACCAAATATTGGGGAGCAGATATTGCAGGTCTTACAGATTAGCTAACTTGGGGAGCTTACGGGAATGCGTCAGGATTGGCCAGTCTACCTAGAAGTCTAGATCACTTAGATTATCTAATAAGTATTTATTTTATTTCCGCTGCAGTTGTTTTAAAAAAGTACTTTGTAATAATTATTTAAATCGTTGGGAATTTTGTAATAAAGGCTCTTGTGGCACTTTAATAATATATTGTTTTAAAGTACTTTGGTATTGTTTGTCTTTTATACTTACTAACTCAGGCACCTTTATTTATTTGGGAATGTCTTGCTAAAGGCTCTTAAATAAATGGGGGTGTTACAGGTTGAGCTTAGGCTGAGAGCCTCGATAACAGACTACTTGTGACTTATTACTGAGATAGTGGCATTGTGGCATCGTAAAATTTGCATAGTTTATTATATGGTATTCACATGTTGTCCTTTTATTTATTATAGAACCATGAGTTCGACTTGTGTGTGTTTGTGTGTCCTTTTAATTATTGTTTCCATCATGGAAGCAGATAATAAGCAGGTATTGCTTGATGGATGTGGCTTGGCTGCGACCAGAGTCACCACTTTTTTTTTTACATTTAGTAGTCAGACTATACCATTTAGTTATCACTATAATTGTCGGATTGTAATTTGAAGTTTGTTTGGCAAGACCGTTAGTTGGCCGTGTTTGGTCGTGTGATTGTAGTCCATTTTTCGCAATTCACTACACTGTGTAATCTTTTATTTAAATTACCTTGAATCGTTGTTTCTTATACTATTTACCTCAGGCAACTGAGATGGTGACACCTTCTTTTATTCGAGATGCCTAGCTTAAGGCTCTTGGATAAGTGGGGGTGTTACAAAGTGGTATCAGAGCAACGGTCCTAGGGTATAAAACCAATGAATTAAATGAATGTAGGATGTGTCTAAACAAAATGAACACCAGGTAGAAACTATTAGGATCCCCCTTAGCTCGGGTTAGGAAGACGTCTTTAATTCGGGCTATGGCCCTTTTAGTTTTGAACCGGGTAGCTTGGTGAGAGTAATGGAGTGAGGGTAGATAGAGTGGATGCTTTCTTATATGCTTCACATGATTTGGATGTTCAAGTGTGACGAATTGTGTATCTAACAATATACAGGGCAATGGTGAGACGAGATAAGGCCGTATGGCCGAACGGTAAGTTCACCGAAACGATGTTTGGTAGTGATGTGAAAGCAATCGGAATTTAAAATGTCCAATGCCAAGTATCCACGAAATATAATAAATAAAAGAAAGAATCATGTTGCATTGTACAAGTTATCACGTATGCTAATGGTTATTACAAGTTTTCCTGTTATTCACATGTTAGTGTGCAATATGAATTCTTGAATTTCTGTGTGTAATTTGATATGAAAACTCAACATGTGGAACTTGTGCCCCTAAGCCAAGTAGAAAGATTAGATCATGATAATATGAATTATTAAATAATTGATGGTGAAAGGGCCGGAAATTTCGCCCATTTAAGGACTAATGCCATGAGGTCTGGCCTTAGTTGGTGTGAAATAAACCAGACTAAGTATTTTGTTGTTGATTCAGGAATTAAATCTTTATTATATTTAAATTATTAAGATGTTTGAAATAGCTCCAATAAGCACATGCTTATTCTTTTGTCTTATATTTTATAGAACTTTTGCAAAATGCCTCTAAGGAAATCAATTCCAACAACTATGACCCAGGAGGAGATTGACAGGCTGATAGGGACAAATGTTGTCATCTGCGTTGAAAGATGCACACAAGGACAAGAAGACCGTAGTTGATCTGGTAAAGACGAGTGTTATTATCGCTCGTCACAATCCGGCCAAATATGATGGATTGGGAGAGCCCTCGTTAGTGGGGGATTGGTGCAAAGAGTTTAGCAGTCTGTTCAAGCTGATTAATTGTCCGGAGGAGCAACGTGTCGACCAAGCTGCATATTATCTAAAAGGAAAGGTTGGACTATGGTGAGAAAAGAGTAGTGAAGATTTGAAGGAAGCTTGTAGATTAAGTGATTAGCCGTACATTCCATGGAATAGCTTCAAAGACAACGTTTAGGAATATTAGTTTCGGCTAATAGCTCGTCGGTTGATGTTGACCAAAAAACTATGGCTTGCCCCCTATAATGAGAATATGTATGTATAGTACGTGATTATTGTAATGAATCACGATTATATGTATTTATTATTGACATGCTTACATGCGTGTAAATGAACTAATTTAAAGTTCAATGTCCCAAATTGAATAGGAAGCATTAGGTGCTACTGGCAATCCAAGTGGAAACAAAAATAGTTTACTGATTGACTCTCACGAAGGCAAACCCTCTGACAATAAAGTACAGATGAATTAGTGTTTTTGAAGCAAAAAGAAGATTATGTCCACTTGGGAAATATGAAAGTAACACCGATCCCAATTTTATCACGCCATTAGTAAGTGTATTCTTAATAATTACTCGTATCATTTAATTTATGTTTATGCGAGTGGTTGATTATCTAATTCAGCTGATTTGTGTGTGATTTATATAATAGTCTCCTAAAGCACCAGACGACAAACAATGCAACTTTTACGGTTGTCAGTCCATGTGGGAGGTTATCATAGGAAATTATTCTACCATTTCGATACGGGTTAGTGTGATTTAAAAACTATTTCAGACTTAAATTGAGTTCAATTATGTATACTTCCATGTATTCTATCTATTTTGATTATGTATGTTTTGAATTGTAGTTTCCACTAATACTCAACAAAGCCCAGAATATTCACCATAGGACATCACCCAGTTGAGAAATATGCGGGCCAGATATGTTGTTTCATTAGAGGAGTCTCAATAGTTTGCTCATGCTTTATGTACGTGTGTATATATAGAGCCGTTGTGTATTGGCTTCTTTTGTTTTTTTGAAGAAGTTATGTATTGGCTTTTGATCATCCTGTTTGTACTATTTTTAAACTGGAATTAATTGATCATGGGGTGTAATATTTTGATACAGGATCGATTTTTTGCAGTGCACAGCTGCTGGAATGCTATTTTTCAGCAGCTGCTGAAAAAATAGCATTTTAGCAGCAACTAGAAATGCTGCTGAAAAAATAGCATTTCAGCATCTGCTAGAACAAGCTAAAATAATTTTTTTTTTAAAAATAATTAAAAACAATAACGGTTAAAAACAACCAGTTGTAAACAACTATTTGACAACGGTTTTATTTAAATAAATAACCGTTGACATATTTTCCCTCCCATTCAAACCGCCAAAAATATAAGATAACGAACGATAACCGTTGTCGAATTTAAAACTTTTATAATTGTTTATTTAAACAAAACCGTTGTCAAATAGATAAATTTAACAACGGTTTTGGAACCACTAAACCATTGTCAATAGTAAATACGACAACGGATTTAAAACCGTTATTAAGATTTAATAACGGTTTCTTAAAAGTATACCCGTTGCCATAAACATATTTAACAATAGTTTTATAACGGTATTATAGATCCGTTATTGATTTTATAAAACGGTCTCGTGTTTGTACAACCGTGGTATATATATAACAACCGTCGTTACAATAACGATTCCGTGTTTCTATTTAAAAACAGTAATTGCATTATCTGGCCGTTATTGAAGGACTTATTTGAAGTAGTGATTAAATAACTTTAATACCGTCTTAAACATAAATTAATTACTAATTATTTCGTATTATTGTTTGCATTAGGTGACGGTTTCTTTGAGGAAGCTTTTTGAATTGCTTTGCTTGGGATTGCGTATGTGAAATTGCTATAAAGTAGGCTAGCTACTCCACAATTAATTGCGGGGTTTTGTTATGTGTAAATACGTGTCTTAATTAACCGTTATTGGCATGATAATAATCTTTTATGATGGAATTTCCTAATTGGTTGTATAATTGGCCTTTGGGCCGAATAAGACTGACGTTGGTCCTTATGGCCGTGGCTTGGGTGTTGTTGTTGACTATTCACTAGTTGTTTGTATCTTATTGGCATCTTACCGTATTACACTTGGCATTAGCATGTTATTATAATTCACGTAAAAGGAACTTGGCATTATTGTTATCAAAATACTTGGCAATTATTTATTATAGTGAATAAATTGTGTAAGCTTTGGTTATTCTGTTTTAGCAACGAAATTGCGGGATGGTTTGTGATTTGGATAAGTCAGGCACGACTGTAGTTGTGGACCTGAATTGGATAGGCCAGGTAAGGAGATGTGGAAGAGCCGTGGACCTTGGTTTGGATAGGAAAGGCAGGGCATGGTGTTCGGAGTTGGCCCTGGACCTGGCGTGCCTAGACCACATGGTGTGGTTGAGCTTAGGCTAAGAGCCTCGACAACAGACTACTTGTGACTTATTTCTAAGACAGTGGCATTGTGGCATCGTAGATTTTGCATTGTTTATTTTATAGTATTCATATGTTGTCCTTTTATTTATTATAGAATCATGAGGTTGACCTATGTGTGTTTGTGTGTCCTTTTAATTACGGTTTCTGTCATGGAAGCAGATAATAAGCATGTATTGCTTGATGGATGTGGGCTGGGACTAGAGTCACCACTTTTGTTTACGTTTAGTAGTCAGACTATACCATTTAGTTATCACTAAAATTGTCGGATTGTAATTTGAAGTTTGTTTGGCAAGACCGTTAGTTGGCCCTGTTTGGTCGTGTGATTGTAGTCTGTTTTGCACAATTCACTGCACTGTGTAATCTTTTATTTAAAGTACCTTGAATCGTTTGTTTCTTATACTATTTACCTCAGGCAACTGAGATGGTGACACCTTCTGTTATCCGAGATGCGTAGCTTAAGGCTCTTGGATAAGTGGGGGTGTTAAAAGTCGTATCAGAGCGATGGTCCTAGGGCATAAAACCAATGAATTAAATTAATCTAAGACGTGTCTAAAAAAAACACATGGTAGAAACTATTGGGAGCCCCCTTAGCTCGGGTTAGGGAGACGTCTTTAATTCGGGTTATGGCCCTTTTAGTTTTGAAACGGGTACCTTGGTGAGACTAATGGAGTGAGGGTAGATAGAGTGGATGCTTTCTTATGTTCTTCACTTGATTTGGATGTTTAAGTGTGATGAATGTGTATCTAACAATATACAGGCCATTGGTGAGACGGGATAAGGCCGTATGACCGAACGGTAAGTACACCAGAACGATGTTTGGTAGTGAAGTGAAAGCAATCAGAATTTAAAATGCCCAATGCCAATTATCCACGAAATATAATTATTAAAAGAAAGAATTATGTTGCATTGTGCAAATTATCACGTATGCTAATGGTTATTACAAGTTTTGTTGTTATTCACATGTTAGTGTGCCATATGAATTCTTGAATTTCTGTGTGTAGTTTGATATGAAAACTCAACATGTGGAATTTGTGCCCCTCAGCCAAGTAGGGAGATTAGATCATTATAATATGAATTATTAAATCGATGGTGAATTAGGGCCGAAAATTTTGCCTATTTAAGGACTAATGCCGTGAGGTCTGGCCTGAGGTGTGAAATAAACCTGACTAAGTAATTTGTTGTTGATGTAGGGATTAAATCTTTATTATATTTAAAGTATTAAGATGTTTGAAATAGCTCCAATAAGCACATGCTTATTCTTTTGTCTTATATTTTTATGGAACTTTTGCAAAATGCCTCCAAGGAAAACAATTCTAACAACTATGACCCATGAGGAGGTTGACAGGCTGATAGAGACAAATGTTGTCATCTGCGTTGAAAGATGCACACAAGGGCAAGGAGACCGTAGTTGATCCGGCAAAGACGAGTGTTATTATCGCTCGTCACAATCCGGCCAAATATGATGGATTGGGAGAGTACTCGTTAGTGAGGGATTGGTGCAGAGAGTTTAGCAGTCTGTTCAAGCTGATTAATTGTCCGGAGGAGCTGCGTGTGGACCAAGCTGCATATTATCTGAAAGGAAAGGTTGGACAATGGTGGGAAAAGAGTGGTGAAGATTTGAAGGAAGCTTGTAGACTAAGTGATTAGCCATACATTCCATGGAATAGCTTCAAAGACACACTTAGGAATATCTTTGTACCTGAGCACGTCTGTAGCAAGATGAGGTCGGAGTTTGATACCTTCAGGATGATGGAAGGCATGACCGTGGAGGAATACCATAACAAGTTTGTAGAACTATATGAGTATGTGTCTGATTTAAACTGTGGAGATGTGATGATGGCAGTGAGATTCGAAAAGGGGTTGTCTATGGAGATCAAGGAGAAGCTTACAGCTGGAATACCAACTAATGTTGATGATATTTACTAAAGAGCAGGGTATGTGGAGATGTTAGTTGAGATGTTAAAGGAAGATGGGAAGGAAAAGTGTGAGAAGAGGAAGAATGAAAATGCGGAGAATGCCAATGGAAACAAGAGGTATAACAATAATCAATTTAGGCCGTTTCAGCAAGGAGGATACGGAGGTAGTGATTGAGGGAGCTTTGGCCGTGGGGTCAGTGCTGGTCACGGCCAAGGCTTCATTCCGAAGCGGCAATGCTTTGGTTGTGGGAAGTTCGAGCACATGAAAGCTGAATGCAGATCAGGAGGAGGATATGGCTACAATAACAATAACAATGGAAGTGGTGGTTTTCGAACTCCTCAATCCAGCTATATGAGCAATTATGGGCAATGGAATAATCAGAGAAGTAACTACAGCAGCAACAACAACTTCAAGCGATTCACCAATTAGGGAAGTAGAAATTTTGGGAATGGTATGAACCAGAGGCAGAATACAGGAAATACCCACCAGGCAGGTGGAGTTAGGGCCGGAAACAGCTCGGCCTCAACTGTACAAGGTGCGGGTCAGAAAACGGCGGGAAAGTTGTTCATGGTCAAGAAAGGTGAGGCTGAGAATGACAGTCACATTGTTTCAGGTACTTTTCTTGTAAACCTTAAGCCTTCATTCGTGTTATTTGACTTGGGGGCAACTCATTCATTTGTAGCAAGTGAGCATGCTAAGATTTTAGAGCTTAAAGACCTAATTCATATAAATGATAAAGTGGGATACCATCGGGAGAGTCCATAAGATGTACTAAGATGTTTAAAGAAGTTCAAATTAAGATTAGGGAGGTGGTGTTTTCAGTAGATTTAATTGAGTTTTCTGTAAGAGGCTTTGAAATTATTTTGGGAATGGATTGGTTGAATAAACATCAAGCTTTTATAGATCGTTACCAAAGAAAGATATTGTTAAGGGGACCTAAATAGGTGACAGTGTCCTATAAGGGTTTCATTATTAAGCCTAAGATGAAATTTATAACTTCTATTACCTTCAAGTCTTACCTTTGGAAGGGATGCCAAATGTATGTGTGTCATATGCAAGACATGAGTGCGGCCGAACCTAAGAGGGGGGAAATTCCAGTGGTTTGTGAAATTTTCGATGTTTTTCCTAAAGAAATTCTTGGGTTACCACCTAAGAGGGCGATAGACTTTGGCATTGAAGTAAAACTTGGAACAGGATCGATTTCGAAAGCACCTTATTTAATGACACCTAAGGAGATGGAGAAGCTAAAGAAACAATTAGAGGAGTTGCTAGAGTAAGGCTATGTGAGATCGAGTGTGTCACCTTGGGGAGCACCCGTCTTAATTGCTAAGAAGAAAGATTGAAGCATGAGGTTATGTATTGACTACAGGGAACTAAATAATGTGACCATCAAGAACAGATACCCTTTACCTCACCTAGATGATCTTTTTGACCAACTGAGTGGGGCTGGTGTGTTTTCTAAGATAGACCTGAGATCGGGGTACCATTAGTTGAGGCTAAAGGAAGGGGATGTTCCCAAGACAGCTTTCAGGACTAGGTATGGCCATTATGAATTTGTGGTAATGCCTTTTGGGTTAACTAATGCACCCGTTGTATTTATGGATCTAATGAACACGGTGTTTAGTGCCTACCTAGATCAGTTTGTGGTTGTTTTCATTGATGACCTCTTAGTGTACTTGAAAACTAGAGAGGAGCATGAACAATATTTACGGCTAGTTTTACAGACCTTGAAGGAGAATGACTTGTATGCGAAATTGAGTAAGTGTGAGTTCTGGCTGGAGAGAGTGGCCTTCCTTGGTCATGTCATTTTGAAGGAAGGGGTGTCGGTGGACCCGAGTAAAGTTGAACCAGTTTCTAATTGGGTGAGACCGAAGAACGTGGCTAATATTAGAAGTTTGTTGGGGTTTGCAGGGTATTATGGGAGGTTTGTGAAAGATTTCTCGAAAATAGCCAAGCCCTTATCAACTTTGATGAGGAAGGAGAACCTGTTTAGATGGGATAAGAGTTGTGAGGAAGCTTTCTAAACTCTTAAGGAGCGCTTAACCACAACTCCTATGTTAGCCTTACTGGATGGAAGTGACAATTTTGAAGTATACTCTGATGCCTCAAAGAATGGGTTGGGGTATGTTTTAATGCAGAACGGGAAAGTCATAGCTTATGCCTCACGTCAGTTGAAGCCTTATGAGGAGAATTATGCCTCAAAGAATGGGTTTGCACTAATATTATGGAGGCATTACCTATACATCGCAATATTTAAGGTATTTTCGGACCACAAAAGTTTGAAATATATTTACACCTGGAGGTAGTTAAATATGACACAAATGAGGTGGAAAGAGTTGATTAGTGATTATGATATGGAGATTGTGTATCATGAGGGAAAGGCAAATGTGGTGGCAGATGCACTGAGTAGGAAATATATTCATCACTTATGTAGTGCGTCTCGCGTGAGTTTGAGAGAGGAAATTAAGAAGATGGCAGTTCATGTGATATGGAAGGGAAAGAGCATTGGTGATTTGACAGTGGAGCATGAGTTGTATTCTAAAATTTTGGAGAAGCAGCACTATGATTTGAGGATGGAGAAATGGTGGGTCCTTGCCGCCAGTGGGGAGACCATACGGTTTAGGATTGGTGCCGATGGTGGACTTCGATTTGAGGGTCGATGATGAATTGAAGAGGAGTATCTTGTTTGAAGCTCATAATACGCCATATTCTGTTCACCCTGGAGGAGATAAGTTATACTGAGACCTGAAGAAAACTTTTTGGTGGCCTGGAATGAAGAGAGAAACAGAAGAGTTTGTGGCCAAGTTTTTTACATGCTAGAGAGTTAAAGAAGAATATAAAAGGCCTCAAGGGAAGGTGCAGTCCTTAGAAGCGGCTGAATGAAAATGGGAAAGTATCTCTATGGATTTTCTTGTGGACTTACCTCAAAGTTAAAAGGGAAATAACATGATATGGGTGATAGTTGACCGATTAACTAAGTCTGCTCACTGTATTCCTATGAAAAATACATGGAGTAAAGCTGAGTTGGCTATAGGCTTATAGAAAGAATGTGTAGAAATTACACGGAATTTCGAAGGATATAGTGTCAGATTGAGATTCAAGATTCATATCTAAGTTTTGGCAAGAGTTTCAAGAGTCTTTAGGAACTAAAATAAAGATGAGCACAACATTTCATCCTGCGACAAACGGCCAAACTGAGCGAACTATACAGACGCTAGAGGACATGCTTAGGGCGTATATTTTGGAGTTTGAAGGGTCTTGAGAGGAGACACTGGATTTGATTGAATTCTCTTACAATAATAGTTATCATACTAGCATTGGCATGGGGCATTTCAAAGCTCTGTATGGGAGAAAGTGTAGAAGTCCGATTTGTTAAGATGATAGTGCCGAGAGAAGTATCGTAGAGCCGGACATGGTGCAGGAGATGATTATGAAAGATCATAGATCCATATTAGTCTCTCTAATAAAAACTAAATTATCTGATAATTTATCATTTAGGTGATCTATGTAACATGCATGCAAATATAAAAGTATAAAAATGAAAATTTAAGGAAAAACAATTTCTTTACATTGATTTTATGGTAAAATGGGCACAAACTAGTTCACCTTACTAGTTTGTTCTAGAGCTTATAACAAATAGATGATCCTCTTTACAAATCTTCAAAGAGAAGACCTCCTTCAAGATGCACCCAAGAACTTAACCCAAAAATCTAACAAGTATTTAACTAGAAACTTGTTAAAATTATACCTTTGATAATATTTTAATATTACTAACTCTCTTAGTAAATATTAATTTTTGTATACTAACAATCTTAGTAAGAGAATGTTCTATTATTTTTAGAGAAAAAGATACACATGCAAAGATGTTCAAGTGATGTTGTGTGTAAAAATGAACAAACATCTTGAGTGTATATAGGGGGAAAACCGATGGGAGGGGTAGGTGAGGTGGAGTGTTCAATTTGTCTTATATTTTTAATCTTACATCACATGCAAAATCTATATAAGATAACTTATGGTAGTATTAAGGTGAAATGATTATGTTCCTAATCATCCACTACTCTATTTTACACGGTCCACTTGCCCATTTACGGGTCCATGTTTGTTCTTATATTTGTCGCACAAGTTCATGTAATTTTATTTTAGACATCGTTTCATGTTTAAATACTTCCATAATTAATTCGTCCAAATCACTCCGTAAATATACGTGTACCACTACACATATTATTTACGTACTAATATTAATCACATTAATCAATTAGTACAATTTTAGTGAATTAACAATTAATTAACTAAAACCCGTCTCCCAAAATTTATTATTCAATTATCACATAATTAAATAATAACTGTCGCGCCTCGAGTTCGCAACTCGAAAATCACTCTAAAAATAATCGACTAACCTCTTAGTCTATAAATCAAGGGACTAAATAAATTGTATCTCATACAATTAATTAGTTGTCAATTGGGGTTCGTTCCTTTTGGTGTGACCGAAAGGGGACAGTTGATCACCGCCGTCTCACGACAATAACGTCAAAGTCAACAAACCGTTATCGATTTACGTTAATCAACTGACGAGGATCAAATAATTAAATATCTGATGATATTCCATTAATGAGATTTATTATATAAACGCACTATTGTGGAGGACACGAACTCCAACAATCTCCCACTTGTCCGACACAAGGTGTGCGCTTCCAATTCTCTTGTCCGTTATAATATCCCACTCAATGCAAGGTGTCTTTCAGGTCGCACTTGCACACGAACATATCGCGAGTGGTTTTCTCGATCGGGAGTGTGACTACCTGACCGGAAAATTTCTCACAGATTACTTCTGAGCGTGGCCACGCATTTGTAGTCATTAACTCCTCGAGTGGCCTTGAGATATAGTTACCCAACGTGGGTGGACAATTCCTGTATGCCCTATTTATCCTATTGCACAATACAGATCACCATGACCTAGTAAATGCCCTTTTGGCCTCCTTTCACGGCACGACCTAAGAAAAAAACCAAAGTCACTCGAAAACTGCACTTGCTCAGATAATAGTCTCCAGTCAAAAGAATCGACTCATTAGAACATCTTAGAGATCCCCGCCACGACCAGGCGTCTATAATAGAACTTAAGGACTCTCTAAATGGTCACTGTCCGGCAAAGTGTCACACACTCTGGCTATGTAATCGATTATTCATCACGTATGACCTTATGGTGTTGAACAACCATCAATCGACTTACAATTTAGTCACTCCGAGACGTCACCTCATTAAGTGACTAGGGACAAAATACAATGTTCATCTTATTCACTTGAATAGTGTTCTACATTGTCTCTACAACTTATTCAAATAAACAAGGTATTTAATGTTTTCAGTCAAACTGAATAATTGAGTTCTTAAAGAAACTCTAACAATGAATGCGATCATCACTTATGTAAATATCAATACTCTATCCAATATTTACATAACGATCTTTAGCAATTAAGGTATACTCCTCAATTCACATTGAGATGACATAACCATCATGTCTACCTTATGCCTACGACTTTGGTTAGAGGATAAGCAACAGTTGCATCACTCTAATTTCCATTGCTATTTTCCTTTGTTCTATGCAATCTTTTCATCACATAGAGTCTTTCTAAGTACATGTCTAAACAAGTTTTTAGACTCTGGTTCTAAAGCCAGTCAAACACTCCCACTGTTTTCACAGTTTCTTGGGATACGATATTCGGCTAACAGAACTACTCTAGTCCTATTAAATTCCGGTTATCAACTATCTCTCTTACAACATCGGATGTTGTAATGTACTTAGCTTTCGTTCATGATTTGTACGTATATCACTTATACATACACATCCTTCATATGACATCTTTTATGTATGACTCCTCATACATATTTGCTTTATACATGTATAACTTCTTATACACATATGTATAACTTCTTATACATATTATTCTTTATACACATAGCACTCTTATATGCTAACCATTCCTTAACGAGGCCCATAACATCTTATAAGCATAGGAATGTTCCCGTGTAATCCTTTTACACAAAATTCATAAATTCCTCCAAACTACAAGAGTAAATCCTCAATGCTTCTCAAGTACTCAAGGATGCTCTTGATAATCATCTAGTGACACTCACTAAGAAATGATTGGTAATGACTTCTCATATTCTCAATATGATAAGTCCCGACAAGAGCAGCCTTTAGCATATTTAATAGATCCTGCAGCGGAAGCAAAAAGATCATATTAATTGTTCAACAACTTGAACGAGTCAAGAATCTTATCACATAAGTCTCTTGACTAAGATGCTAGTATCCATGGAGATCTATCATATTAGATCCGGATATTTAAGATACGCCATGATACTCTCAAGTATTCACCCGAGAATATTTCTAGTCACTAATATGTCAAACACATATTTTAGACTAAGAAATATCACCTTAGCTACATTTCTAGTCACTAATATGTCAAGCACATATTTTAGACTAAGAAACTCATTTTAGCTCCCACTAAACTCCATGTATCATCATGGTATCTCGACACTCGAGTAATACCATTTTGATAGACTACATGATTGAACCCAAAGTTCCATCTCTTTGACGTATATAGATCACAAAAGGGATCTTTCAATCATGCTAGCCTTCTTAACAATGACAAGGTCAACAAAACTTCTCCCAATGAGAAAGTTTCGTTATTCTTTTGCCGAATCTCATCCTCATGAGAGGCTATATTACTAAGAACATACGAATTGATAAACTCATATGGGTTGTCTCAAACTCTCTATAACAAGCTCAAATTTTAAACATCTTATGTAACCTTTACGACAAGATCAAGGTAACCAACCAAAGTATTCACCTTAAATGAAGTCTCGAAAACATCTTGTGCTTCCTTCCTTATCGTATCGTGTGCAAGGAGATCAATTCGAATTGTATGGTGACACGCCATCACATAGAGTTCATACTATAGAAAAGCCTTTGATGAGGGTTTAAGATTCGTCACTTTTGAAAAGTAACGCAATATTATCGCAAAATTATCTCCTTATAACCACTGAGCCACAATAAAGAACGTCTTCTTACATTATACTCAGTTTGTGGGTCTTGGACTTCCGTAAGTTCAAAATTTCTCCCACTCTGTCTTCCAGAAAATGAAAATCTTTCTGGAAAGACAGTATTATGAGCCACAAACTCTTTGTTCTCGTTTTGGAGGAGTAAAAACCAAGTGGTTCAATTTTGGATAACCCTCAGAAATACATAAATTGGTTATGAACATAAACATTTATGATTCGAAATGTATAAAAAGACAAGTTAGGGACTCTCCCTATCCATATCTCATATTGAGTCATTTAGGCTATTATAGTCGGGTTTTAAGCTTTTAGTGAGAAAATAGCTTACAAAAATTGCGAAAAACCTCAAACTATATCTCATAAAGTTCGGTTTATATACTTGACTACACCATACGCTATGGTGTCGCAAGGAGAAGGTATTATGTGAACTGGTTCACAATCTTCTTAGTGATTATCAAGGTCATTACTTGATATTACCCATTTGATCTTCAAAGTCATTACTTTGAAACTTCCGATCAACATCTTGATCTTGACGTGCTTTTGGTTTACTACTTCATTTTGAAAATATTCCACGTTTCCAAAATCACTTTTATGTCTTATTAAATAGATACGAGGTTTTCATATCTACTTAACATTACGGTAAAAGTAACAAAGTATATATATATATATATATAACCAACTATAGGCCTTAAGCATCCGTATGTATATGGTCAATCACCTCACTATTGTGTTTCTTTTCTGCAAAAGAAAAACATAATACATGCACACATACCATAAGACTCACAATCAAATGGTTGTTCAATGTGCTTTTCGTTTACTCGTTTGAAACAAATTTACTTGAGGTTTGATCAATTGGGTTCACCAAATTAGAGACTTTAAAATCTACAAGATAGTATAACATTTAGTTTTCATGAAGAATGTAAAATTCCTCTAACTTAAGTGGTCTAAACCAACCACCAAGTTAGCATAGGAGTAGGTACAACATTTTGTTTTAAATCATATAAGTGATGCCTTCTATGTATAAACATAGATAATTATATTCTTTTAAAACCAAATTTAGGTACATTTGTTCCTATCGAAATCATTGCTATTCTAGCACCATTTCGATACAAAAATGTCCTATGCTAGACGTCTTACGTTTTGTCAATTCAGGTAAACTTCTTTACAAAGAAATGACCCGTACTTGGTATCTCATACCAAGATAGTGGAACTAGCCTATCCATTGAGTAGATGTCTCTTTCAACTTTTGTTGTATCGCATACATCTAGGGTTGATTCTTCTTAACTCCCACTCACTTTCACATTCCTCTTTGCTTCAATCAAGCAAAAATGAATCTCATGAAGGCCTCTCTTCATGTCATTCGTGATATTTTATACACTTAGAAAAGGGTGAATTACTATAAAGTGAGTGTAACATGTGGCAAAATTTCAACTTCTTGCGAAATTGGACTACCTAACCGTTCAATTGTTATCATATGCCTAAACTCTTTAGCGCATAAACAATTGATTTGGCCTTTCTCGAAGTGAGCCATTTGACGGTATCATATTGGAGTATTATAAGTGGTTTTGAAAACTCTTTTCGCAAACTTTTGAATTACATTTGAGTAATTAAAACTAATATGTCATCATCATGACGGAGGTGTCACTTTCGAAATCAAGACTCTCTTGATAAAATGTGATTTCCTTTTAAACTCGTAATATGAGTTTGCAACATGAAACCCCATTTTAATATGTATGAACGTTAATTAAGTTGTATAATAACCGCAAAAATCGTTGTAAGCTTATGTAGGTGAATTGGTAAATCATGTTACCAATCATTAATTCCTTCAAAGAAACCGCTTTCTATGAAAGAATGAAAAAAGTATAACAATAAATAGAGAAAAGACGATGAAGTGCGCGATGCCATACATTTATGAGAATCAACGAAAAATAGGAAAAATTAACATTCAATGTTTAAATTTTACTTGTGAAACATCTTTAACAAGTTTTAACATTTATATAATGATCTCCCACTAAATTATATAAATGATTCCAAGACTCAAATATTACACAAAAATGAGCATCGCTTGGGTGAAATATCCCATAATTGTGTAAATTCGGTAAGTCACATTGACTAATTCTACCTCTAGAACTCTTGGTCGACGAATTTCCTTAAATCCATCTACTAGCCCCGGAACACAAGACCATCTTATATCTCGTTGAGTCCAACCAATTTTGGCGTGTGATAACCGCTTACCACCCTACTCACTCAAGGTAAAGAGAGAACACCCCGCTTTGGCGAGCGTGGCTCTAATGAACAAGAGATTCATAGGTGTTACTAATTGGTAAGGCTAATCTCAATTTTAGTTATGTGAGAGATCTTGTCAATTTAGTCATAAATTCCCTATAAGTGAACTAAGTCGGTGAATGTAAATGACGTGAATTGACAATCGCGAAGATAAAATGCATATGAATGGCGATTTTGGCATGCGCGAAAATAAAACAAGCAAACAAGTAAGCATATGAATAAATCCTAGTATGGCCACCTAGTTAATAAAAAATAGTCTATTACATTTCAGAAACCAACTCCTTGGTCCCTTGCCTCTTCAATCCATAAGTGGCTCCTTCTTGTGGGATTTGGAACACCTTCCAAAAATAGACTCCGTCTCGATGTAATCCATCTTTTGGAAACGCCGGTAAGAATAACTATTACAATTTAAATTACATAGCTATTTCTATTATACATTAATTAATAAAAAAAATAAAACTATTAATTAATTACAAACCGACGATACGAGATCGTATTTAATTTACAAACAAATCGCTATTCCCATTCATTTCGGGTAATAACGATTAAAATAAACTAGGCCATACTAGGTACAGTTAAATAAATACCTTAAATAAATGACAATCATTCATTCAACTTAAAAAAATATGCTTAAAATGCTGTAAAATCATGCCAAAATCGCCCTATCTATCAATCGTTGGTATCCATCTCGGTTTTTGTGGATTTAATCGATTTTTAACATGTAAAAATCAATAATCAACTCTTAAATCTCATTTAAGTCCAAACTATTTGTCCAAACTGTTTTTAACCTCAAAATTAGTCCTCACTAATTTTATGATAAATAATTAGTTTGATTATATTTTGCTAATTTAATTGATAAAATCATAATATTTAAGTAAAAATCCAAAAAAATTGAAAAATTACCCAAAAAATTGAAAAAAAAATTGAATATTCTGGAACACTCCCAAGAACACCAAAATGTCAGAAAAATTGCCCAAAAAATCCGGATAAATTTTATGAAGAAAAAGATCGATATTTATCGGTTTTTAACCACTAAAACCAATAAACATCAAAACAAGGTGAAAACACATATTAAAATTCACTTTTAACATTTAAATAATATTTTTAAATTTACATAAATTTATCAAGGGCAGAATCAAATGTTTCGAAATTATGATTATTTTATTTAACTTTTATCGACTTTTATCTCATAAAATCAATAAACATGCAAAAATTCGAAACAACCTTCAATCTTTTGCATACAATCAGTAGCAAATATGCATGCAATACCATAAAAATTCCATGGACTGAATCAACTTTTAACTATTTTTAGTCAAATTTTAACTAAAATACGACTTTTTTACTCGGTTTTCTACCAAAAATCATTAAAAATAGCAAAATAACTTCATAAATCACCAAACTTAACCAAAAACCTTTTAAGATCAGTAGGTATGCATGCCCCAAAAATTTCGAGCTAAAACCTCATCTAACACAATTTTTGAATTTTTATAAATTATCTCATAATTCATTAAAATGCTTAAAATCAACATGCAAATTACAAGCCTAAGCTCTGATACCACTTGAAAGATCATAGATCCATATTAGATTCTCTAATAAAAATTAAATTATCTCATAATTTATCATTTAGGTGATCTATGTAACATGCATGCAAATATAAAAGCAAAAAAATGAAAGTTTAAGGAAAAACAATTTCCTTACATTGATTTTATGGTAAAATGGGCACAAACTACTTCATCTTACTAGTTTGTTCTTGAGCTTATAACAAATGGATGATCCTCCTTACAAATCTTCAAAGAGAAGATCTCCTTCAAGATGCACCCAAGAACTTAACCCAAAAATCTAACAAGTATTTAACTAGAAACTTGTTAAAATTATACTTTTGATAATATTATAATATTACTAACTCTCTTAGTAAATATTAATTTTTGTATACTAACAATCATAGTAAGAGAATGCTCTATTATTTTTAGAGAGAAAAGATACACATGCAAAGATGTTCAAGTGATGTTGTGTGTAAAAATGAACAAACATCTTGAGTGTATATGGAGGGAAAACCGGTGGGAGGGGTAGGTGAGGTGGAGTGTTCAATTTTTCTTATATTTTTAATCTTACATCACATGCAAAATCTATATAAGATAACTTATGGTAGTATATAAAGTAAGGTGAAATGATTATGTTCCTAATCATCCAAAACTCTATTTTACACGGTCCACTTGCCCGTTTACGGGTCCATGTTGGTTCTTATATTTGTCGCACAAATACGTGTAATTTTATTTTAAACATCGTTTCATGTTTAAATATTTCCATAATTAATTCGTCCAAATCACTCCGTAAGTTTACGTGTACCACTATACATATTATTTACGTACTAATATTAATCACATTAATCAATTAGTACAATTTTAGTGAATTAACAATTAATTAACTAAAACCCGTCTCCCAAAATTTATTATTCAATTATCACATAATTAAATAATAACTGCCGTTCCTCGAGTTCGCAACTCGAAATCTCTCTAAAAATAATCGACTAACCTCTTAGTTTATAAATCAAGGGACTAAATAACTTGTATCTCATACAATTAATTAGTTGTCAATTGGGGTTCGTTCCTTTAGGTGTGACCGAAAGGGGTCAGTTGATCACCGCCGTCTCACGATAATAATGTGAAACTCTAGTCAGCCAACCGTTATCGATTTACGTTAATCAACTGACGAGGATTGAATAATTAAATATCTGATGATATTCCATTAATGAGATTTATTATGTAAACGCACTATTGTGGAGGACACTAACTCCAACAGATTAAGCACGTGTAAGTGATCATACAGAAAATGAAAGCTGCACAGGATCGTCAGAAAAGTTATGCAGATTTGAGAAGATCTGAGATTGAGTTCTATGTTGGTGATAAGGTGTTGCTGAAAGTGTCACCAATGAAGGGAGTCATGAGCTTTGGGAAGCGTGGAAAATTGAGTTAGAAGTATGTGGGAGCTTATGAGATTCTAGATAGAGTAAGAGAAGTGGCGTACTGTTTAGCGCTACCACCAGCTTTAGTACGAGTCCATAATGTATTTCACGTGTCACAGCTGAGGGACTATATTAGTGATCTGTCACATGTGATGGAAATTGAAAACATTGAGTTACATGAGCAGTTGACGTATGAAGAAGTCCCAAAGGAGATACTTGACATTAAGGTTCGCAAAACCAGAAATGGTGAAGTGGCTTTGGTGAAAATCTTGTGGTCTAACCATAAAGTGGAGGAAGCTACTTGGGAGAAAGAAGCCTCAATGCGCGAGAAATATCCTCATCTTTTTCACTAGGTATGTATGTGGTTACGGGGACGTAACCTTCTTTATAGGTGGGTGGAATGTTACACCGTCTTAACTTAGCAATTTATGTGATAAATTAGAGTAGTTGATTGGCTTTAGTGAGGCACTTGAGCCGTGAAGCGCGTTGGTTCTGGGTAAACTTTGGACGAAGTTTCTTTTTAGGAAGGAAGACTACCCGGTATTTTTATAAGACATTTTAAAGTATTTTATATTAATTAAGGCATTTTTTATTCTACAAGTTTTATTATCGTAATAAGTATAAGAGGAAAATATATAAAACAAAAAGAGAGAAAGATGGACCGTGTAGTAATGGCCAGGTAAGACAAGTTGGACATGGGTAATTGAGTTGATCTTACATATTTTATTAATTTAATGTTATAAGGAAACTACCTAGAAGCTTCTAATGAATAGTATATATACCTACCTCATATACCACCTAAACACTTATTTCACAAACACAACTCATACTCAAAGAGAAAAAAGGGAGATTTGTGAGACAACTCTTGAGATGGAATTGTAAGACGGTTTCACCTCGCATTAATCTTTAATGTGGTAAGTAATTAAGCGTTTAAATAATCAATTGTTTACATCTTATAGTGGACCTGTCTTTGACTACTCGTGACCCCTAAACGTGGCACCATCGTGGCCACCGTGACTAAGACCGCTGAGCTGGCCATGGTGGTTTGACCGAGGGATGGCTGGGCTTTGACCGTGTGTGTTGTTGTGTGTTGTGGGTAGACGTGTTTTGGTCTAGGTCATCGTGTAATGGGATGCTATGGTTGAAATTGTGGACCGTGGATGGTGGTGGTTCACGCGAACTTAGGTGGAGGCATGGTGGTGGCTAATTGGAGGGTGTATAGGGTGAGTGTCGAGGGTGTTGTTGGTGTTAGGGCATAATTGTGGGTGTTGGTGTAGGGTTTTGTACTGTGGGTTTGTTAAGGGCACAAATAAGGTGGTGTGATTAGGGGTGGTACGGTGAAGGTGGGGCTGCTCTACGGTGGCCAGGAGGGCTGACAAGGCGGTGGTGGTGTTGGTTGGCCGAGTTATGGGTTATGGGTGTCAGTTTAATTAAATAACTTTATTACTGTCTTAAACATAAATTAATTAGTAATTATTTTGTATTATTGTTTGTATTAGGTGACGATTTCTTTGAGGAATCTTTTTGAATTGCTTTGCTTGGTTTATGATGGAATTTGGTAATTGGTTGTATAATTGGCCTTTGGGCGGAATAAGAGTGGCGTGTGGTTCTTATGGCTGTGGCTTGGGTGTTGTTGTTGACTGTTCACTAGTTGTTTGTACTTAATGGCATCTTACCGTGTTGCATTTGGCATTAGCATGTTATGATAATTCACGTAAAAGGAGCTTGGCATTGTTGGTATCAAAATATTTGGCAATTATTTATAGTAGTGAATAAATTGTGTAAGCTTTGGTTATTCTATTTTGGCCAAGATATAGCGGGATGGTTCGTGATTTGGATAGGTCAGGCACCGCTACGGTTGTGTCCTGAATTGGATAGGCCAGGCACGGGGATGTGGAAGAGCCATGAACCTTGATTTGGATAGGACAGACATGACATGGTGTTCGGAGTTGGCCCTGGACCTAGCGAGGCTAGCCCACATGGTGTGGTTGAGCTTGCGCTGAGAGCCTTAACAACAAACTACTTGGGACTTATTACTGAGGTAGTGTCATTATGGCATCGTATATTTTGCATAGTTTATTTTATAGTATTCACATGTTGTCCTTTTATTTATTATAGAATCATGAAGTTACCTTATGTGTGTTTGTGTGTCCCTTTTAATTACTGTTTCTGTCATGGAAGAAGATAATAAGCAGGTATAGCCTTATGGATGTGGCTTAGCTGGGACCAGAGTCACAACTTTTGTTTACATTTAGTAGTCAGACTATACCATTTTTTTTTTGAAATAAAACCACAAGGGTTTTAAGTTGTATTAACTAAATCAAGAGAAACAAAATCAGCAATGTTTGGAGGAAGATCCTCATACCAAATTCTTCTCCCTAACTGCCAAGGCCACATATGAGCTAATTCAAGAGCCACTCTATTAAACTAACGTCGAGCAAATAAAAACTCAACAGACTCAAAAGATAAACATAACTCGTAAATATCATCATAAATAAGAAAAATATCACTCCTTCCGGTGCTCCTCTTCTTTAAATCTTGAATCACGTTCAAACAGTCACTTTCGATCACCGCTCTTGCAATGCCATGTCTTCTTGCTTCAGATAACCCCAAGAGGACCGCTTCTGCTTCAAGTATCTTCGGCTCCCTCTCCGTTAGCTGTTGCAGCGCCACAGTCCACTTCACACAACCCCCAGTGTCTCGACACACCACTCTCATCCCCGACCCCTGTCCACATACAATTCCCGCATCCACATTAACTTTACACCATCCCTCCTTCGGCCACTCCTACCTTTCCACCGTCATACCGTGATCCATACCCGGACCCCCCTCCACTGGGGTACCCGCCTTCTGCATTTCCTCTACTAACTCTTTCACCCTGCTCAACACGTCCCGCACGCACACATTGCATCCCTCAAAGATCGACTTATTCCTCGCTCCCCATATAGCCCAACACCCAGTCATTAAAGCCACACAATCTTCCATATTCGCTTCTCTCATCATCGCCTCACCCCACTCCCTCACCTTAATGAACTCGACCTCCCTCATCGTATCCAACCCCTACCCAACCCATACTCCCCCAACCCAGTCACAACCTCGTACAACATGTAGACAAGTCTCCACATCATACGAACAAATAGGACAACCACCAGCTATCCCACTTAGCCTACGAGCTAAATTATACTTAGTAGTTATAGCTTCATTACACAGCTGGCAGAAGAATACTTTGATTCGCGGGAGTACCGGTACTTTCCAAATCGTGTTCCATAACCATTTCTCTCGGGCAAAGTCTGACTGCTCCACCAACTCTTCCCCCTCCCCATCCTGTGCCCAATGGGCTGACTTCACCGAGTAGTTACCATCCTTCGTCAAGTCCCAACACCACTCATCCGGTTGGTCCCTTTCACTAAGACGAATGTTCATAATCCTCTCAACCTCAAATGGCAGAAACAATCCCGTGACCATCTCCTGATTCCACGCACGACCTCCCGACAACAACAATTCAGCGACCCTCATATTCACGTCTGCAGTACCTAAAGGGGAAATAACGAACTTCGATTTCGACTCCTGAATCCACGGATCGATCCAAACCCGCGTTCCCATTCCATTACCAATACGTTTCCTAGCTGCTAAATTGATGACATCACGAGCCTCCCATATACTCCTCCATGTATAGCTTGGATTTGTTCCTAACTTGGCCTCCATAAACACGGTAGTAGGAAAATACTTTGCCTTCAAAACCCGCGTTAGAAACGAATTCTCATCAGTCATAAGCCGCCATCCTTGCTTACCCAACAAAGCCCTATTAAATTTGTTGAAATCTCGAAACCCCAGACCACCCCTATCCTTCGACATACAAAGCTTATCCCAAGCTAACCATGCCATCTTTCGTCTTCCACCCTCTGAACCCCACCAAAATTTAAAAACAACAGCACGTAGCTCGTCACAAAAGTTAGCTGGTAATTTAAACACACTCATCGCATATGTCGGAATTAATTGGGCAATTGCCTTTATCAACACTTCCCGACCTGCTTTACTAAGTAGTAATCCCCTCCAACCTTGCAACTTCTTGCTAAACTTGTCCCTAATAATTTTCATGACCACCTGCTTCGAATGCCCTACAACTGTCGGTAAACCCAAGTATCGATCTTGCACATTAACTACACGTACTCCCAAAATAGCCGCCATTCGCCGTCTCCTATCCTCTCGGGTTCCCTTACTGAAAGACACCGTCGTCTTATCAAAATTAACTAACTGCCCAGAAGCCACCTCATACTCCCTAAGAATAACTTTCACTCTCATAGCTTCTGCCTCATTTGCCTTATAAAAAATATACTATCGTCTGCAAAAAGTAAATGGGACACAACTGGCGCCGTCGCAGCAATACGAATCCCATGAAGCGAATTATTCTCCACCGCTCTCCTAACAAGACTAGACAGAACCCCAGCGCACAAAATAAACAAGTACGGAGAAATCGGATCACCCTGCCTCAATCCTCTAGTCGGGCTAAACATCGCAGAACCGTTATTAGTTGGCTATGTTTGGCCGTGTGATTGTAGTCCGTTTTGGACAATTCGCTGGACTATGTAATCTTTTATTCTTGAATCGTCTGTTTCTTATACTATTTACCTCAGGCAACTGAGATGGTGGCATCGTCTTTTATCCGAGATGCCTAGCTTAAGCCTCTTGGATAAGTGGGGGTGTTACAGCAACTAGCCAACTTCTGAATACGTTTGCAGAATATTTCATTTTAAGGTAACATGGTACAACTTAATAAGTTATAATTTCAAGTTAAATCTTCCAATTTAGGTGAGTATATCTTTATATCTTTATCTTCCAATCTAGGTTTATACATGAGTTATCCTACAAATCTTTAATGTTAAAAGGACCTATTTGTATAGTGGGTAGTAGATTATCATTTATTCCCTTTTGTTTTGTTGTGATGTGGCTTGTGTTGTTTGTTTGGTAATCACAGCAGTCAGCAGCTATTCTTTACCCTTTCCCGAGCACTATAGTATGAATGATCGAGATGCAATTGTCTGTCTTAACATAATGATGTTAGATTCCTATATTCCATCTGTTTAAGCTTAATTTTTACGGATTCATTTTTATTTCCGTTTATCGTCTAATGTCGTTTGCATTTTTTCCCTTTTTGATAAAATTGAAAACACAAGACTTTGGAGAGACGGTCTCTTAATAATATTATTGAAAGACCTCTCACACCTCTCCCTCATGATGGGGTGAGCAAGTTGGAGTTTTGCCATTTCCCTTTTATATCTCTCACTAAATTAGTGAAAGACGGTCTCTCACAACACTTGAAAATTACTCCTCTTTTGATACTTACTATTTCAGAACAACGTACTTTTCGCTGTAGGGTCTAAAGCCATGTTAGGTGATCTTGAATATAGATGAATTATGAATGAAACCATTTTAATATAGATATATTCTTTGAAATTACTTTAAAAGTGTAAGACGGTATAATAAGGTGGTCGTTATTAATGAAGCAGAGTACAATATATAATACAGTATCTTGGATAACAATTCAAGAATATTCCGAAACTATTCTAAGAATATTATGATACCCATAATATTCTCCTTTATCCTAACATAATATTTTTCTAATATTCATATATTCTTTAATAGAAAGAAACATATTTGAGAACATCATATCTATTTTATGTAGTAGTTGTGATAATATACTCCATAATTGATGGGCCATTAAACTTATGAAATCTGGTTTTTTGATGTAGGAGGACACTGGATTTTGATTCATTTTAATAAAGTGGTTTGTCAAGGTAGATATTGAATATTAGTAAAGATAGCAGTTAAAGCTAAATCATTAGCTATTCTATGGAAAACTTATTTTTATTTTCCAGCCTTGTATCACCGGTTTGATGTACTGCTTTTCTTAAAGGGTATTCACTTGAACCGAGGTAAACATGAGTTTTTTTTTTTATATTGTTAGGTTAAGTATAGGGATGTTATTGGGGCGGGGCGGTGGTGGATATAGGCTCCCCCGTACCCATACCCACCAAGAAAAACTCGTACCTATCTCCGCTCCACCACCCGTCACGGGTAAAAATTTCCAAAACCATCCCTGCCCCAACGGGTAAAAATATAAAACCGTACCCGCCCCGCTTACCTATTAACCCGCTACACCATAATTTTATTCGATAATTTTTTTCGTAAAAGTTGGTTTAATCACTATTAATTTTCATTTTTTGAATTTATCTTTATAATTTTAATTTTTCAAAATAAATTACTAAAAAACTTCATAAAAATAACTATTATTATCAGTATATCTTAATTATAACTAAATAAGATTTATAAAATTATCATAATGTTACTAATTTTTTTAATGATTGGCGGGTAAGCGGGTATTTGGTGGGTAAGATGCGAAATCCATCCCCGCCCCATGATCCATGGAGGGTACAATTTTCGTGCCCGCACCCACCCCACCACCCGCCAAAGCTCTACCTATCCCCGCCCCAGTTGGGACGGGTGTGGGGCGGTACCCACTTGTACCCGCCCCGCTGACATCCCTAGTTAAGTAAGACCATGTTAGTGTACATTCTCTAGAAGAAACATGTTAGTTTACACTTGAAGCATGTTAGAGGTTTGATTGTTAGTTAGATTGAGGTTTCTGCCTGTTCAATTCACATTGCTTAAACCAAAACTGTTACCGTTAGTTTTACCTTATACTATTATCCTAAAAATGAGGCAATTTTCTGACATAAAGTGAAAACTCATTTGATGATTCCTTTATTTACAGTAAGTGGATTATATATCTGATGTAGTACATCAGATGATATTGTTTTTTAGCATTAAGATAAAGTTTTTTAGTTTTAATCTAAAATTTTTGAGTTTTGTTATAAAGTTTTTGAGTTTATTTACTTCAACTTTAATCTCAAAAAATTACATTATACCTCAAAAAAATTACATATAAGCTCAAAAAAATTTGATTTTTGACATCATAAAACTAAAATGTAATTTATAAACTTTATACTACTCGAAAAAAATACACAAAAACTCAAAAAGTAATTAAGTATGATGTAGTACATCTGATGTACAATCTTTTTCTCCTTTTTTTATGGCAATATTACCAATAATATTTGATTCTTATTTAACTCAGTATTACCTGCTGTTGTAGTATTGATTCTTACTTAACTAACTTTTTACTTTTCCTATGATGGTGTTTGATGCGTGTATTTTATATAAGGTTTTTACCTCATTTTTACACGCATTTATGTGTTATTTACGTGGCATCAAGCTACAAATGCCCCCGAATAGTCTACTTTGGTTTCTCTTGTGTAAATTGCAGGTACGGACCAGAAAGGAGCAAAATCGAGCCTAAACATGTCCCATTTGTGTGCATTTTTGGAGAATAAGGAATCAGAGCTTGGAATCCATCACTTAGAGACGCGTGAGGTAGCCTCGGAAGGTGCCAAGGAGTTCATATGTGCTAATATAGCTCGATCAACCAGTCTTGCTACACTATTTGGTCGATCGAATGCTTTATCCATCAAAGAATCACTCGATCGAGCTGTTCTGTTACTCGATCGACGTGGCTGATATAAGGAGTGCTCGATCGAACTCTAGTTTCACTCGATCAAGGGGAATTTCAAGATTTGTCCTCGATCGAGTGGTTTTATATTACTCGATCGAGAGACTTTGTTATCAGACCTATCTATCTGACAATTCTGATAAGAAAGAAGATTCTTTGTTGGCTTTGATTGAAATCAAGCATGCCCACAAAAAGCTATGATCAACAAGGCCTACCTCTCTTGTCACTTGTGTTCTGTTCTAACTAAGAAAATCACAATTGAAGCCAGCCCTGTTTGCGAACGTATCCTCTTCTTGTGCTCTTTCCGGCTTGCCCTCCCTCTTTTAGTGCCTTCCCTCTTTGCTACTTGAGTGAAAAGTCTTAGATTTTATTAAAGACGCGCATTTGCTCTTGTAATTGAACTCTTTTAGAGATGGATAGATGCCCAATCCAGCTTCTCTTGTTTGAAGTGAAGGTCGTGGGAGACGGTCTGATCCCTGAGGCCTGCCTATTTGCTCTTGTCTGGTTCTGGTATGCCTATCCTATCCTACTAGGCGCTAGGCTAGGTCTTACTTCTAGATTCAGTGTTAAGAAGAGAGTTGCTCAATCAAAGGACAAGAATGGGGGAAAGTTGGTAGTTGTCATAGACAGATCATATTCTCATCAAATGAATGGCTACCCCGATCTACTACTCTGATCTACTCTATCTTGTCTTGCCTTGTCTTGTTTGGTTAGATGATGGAACCTTCCTTCTCGCAGTCAGCTATGTAAACTCAGGCAGCAAAGATTCGAACAGGATGGAGGTTAGTCACAAACAACTCTCTTTCTTTAGGGTGGGGCGGCGGGAATAACTCTTGACGCATCAGCAGAGATCTTTGTTCCGAATGCTAGCCTCATGTTAAAATTCCCGTCCCCTGTCTATAGGCTTAGCTTAGGCGCCGAACTATCACAATGGATAGAAATAGGAGGAATAGGTCTTGGCCAAACGGGAATTTCATAAACCAAATTCCTTACCCATTCCGCCTCTTTACCGGCCGCAGCTAAAGCAATGAACTCCGACTCCATAGTCGAACTTGTTATACAAGTTTGCTTCTTAGAAGCCCATCAGATAGCTCCTCCACCAAGCAAGAACACCCATCCACTAGTAGATGAATGATCCTCCATGTTGGTGATTCAACTAGCATCGGAATACTCTTCTAAAACCGAAGGAAATCCGACATAGTTCAAACCATAATCCATGGTTTGCTTCAAGTACCTCAATACACGTTTCACCGCAACCCAATGCTCAAGGCTAGGATTACTTGTGTATCTACTCAACTTGCCAACGGCAAAGGCGATATCTGGTCTTGTGCTTGTCATAGCATACATCAAACACCCAATCACTTGAGAATACTCAAGTTGTGAAATAGCTTCACCTTTCTTAGTATTAGGCATAAGCTTAACACTAGGATCCATTGGAGTGTTAACCGGAGAACAATTTCCATGATTGAACTTCTTTAAAACTTTCTCAATGTAATGAGATTGTGTCAAAGAGAATCCCTTGTCTTACGCTTGATCTTTATACCAAGTATCACATCCGCCTCACCCTATGAGCAAAGCGTTAAAAGTAAAATCTTGCTTTATTGCTCTACCTTATGATTTAGCCTCATGGATGAGTTTAGTTCAATTCGTCCACGCTCGCGAGAACAAAGGTCGCAGGGCATATTATGGCCCGGTCGCACTCGATTCGCGGGTGACGCTAATAATAAGAAATTTTCGGCACGATCTTGAGTGGTTTGAGCGATGCACTGGTCCTTTTCTCGCCAACAGTGAAGGATTTGGGTAGTCCTCCCTCTACGTCGGAATGCGCTTTCCCCATGAAGTTAAAGAGAGAAACAGCAGAATTGGTTGAAAAAGAAGGTTCGAAGGGCCTTTCTTGGTTGGAAAAAGCCAAACGGATGAGGTTGTCGTTGAAAAGCAATGTCTTATACGGGAACGCTTTGAGGAATTGACGGGGGATCCTCATAATCATAAATAAAAGGGCTCGAGATTATGGCCGAGGCTTCGCATGCGAAACTCGAGAATATTGAGTTTATGGATTACATTGCGACGGATTTGGACACAAACGGAGTAGCCGATGAGTCCTATAGGGAAGCTCGGCGCTAATAGGGAGGTGGTGCCCAACAGCCCACTTGACCAATTTGCCATTCTCCCATTGATTCCTATGAAACTAGGAAACTTGTATTTCTCATTCACAAATCCATCTTTGTTTATGCTTTAACTCTCGGTTTGTCCTACTTCGCTTCATTTTGTGACTAAAAAGGGAGGAGGAAACTCGATACCAAATGTTTGGCAATCCTTGGTAGAGCTTATTTATGATTTCGTGCTGAACCTGGTAAACGAACAAATAGGGGGTCTTTCCGGAAATGTTAAACAAAAGTTTTTCCCTTGCATCTTGGTCACTTTTACTTTTTTTGTTATTTCGTAATCTCCAGGGTATGATACCTTATAGCTTTACGATTCTAAGTCATTTTCTCATTACTTTGGGCCTTTCATTTTCAATTTTTATTGGCATTACTATAGTGGGATTTCAAAGAAATGGGCTTCATTTTTTAAGCTTCTCATTACCTGCAGGAGTCCCACTGCCGTTAGCACCTTTTTTAGTACTCCTTGAGCTAATCCCTCATTGTTTTCGCGCATTAAGCTTTGGGATACGGTTATTTGCTAATATGATGGCCGGTCATAGTTCAGTAAAGATTTTAAGTGGGTTCGCTTGGACTATGCTATGTATGAATGATCTTTTATATTTCATAGGAGATCTTGGTCCTTTATTTATAGTTCTTGCATTAACCGGTCTTGAATTAGGTGTAGCTATATTACAAGCTCATGTGTTTTACGATCTTAATCTGTATTTACTTGAATGATGCTACAAATCTCTATCAAAATGGTTCTTTTTTTAGAGTAAAGGGAGATTCTTCAGTAGCCATCGCAGGGTTCATTGTTTTTTTTTTTTCAATAAAAAGGAGACTAGTCCCCGAAAATGCTCCGCGCCTAGGTTCGTTTGTCGTTGGGGCTTACAATTTACCTTGTGACTTCTTTCTTTGGTCGAGCCTTCTTCGGACGTCGATCAATCTATCACTCGCCGCTCTGTCATTGTCTGATTTTTGGTTGTTTGATCCCACTCGAAATTAGGTATTTACTAATAGTCTTTTTGCCCTTGCTTGGTAGTTCCGTTGCAGGTTTTTTCGGACGTTTTCTAGGATCAGAAGAACCGCTATAGTGACTACTACGTGCGTTTCATTCTCTTCGATCTTATCTTTTCTTACTTTTTATGAAGTCGCACCGGGAGCTAGTGCTTGCTATCTAAGAATTGCTCCATGGATTTCATCGGAAATGTTTGATGCTTCTTGGGGCTTCTTTGGCGGCGTGAAGTCACCGGAAGAATTGCCGAGTAGATAGATCAGTTACGGACGCGGCTGTTGCTCCACGGCGATATGGACTCGACCCGAAAGGACCCACCACGGGGCATCATAGCATGTCGGGAATAAGGGAGGACATACTGGACGTAACCACTCCCTTGGTTGGGGGCTGTGCCGCCCTGCCTTTCGATCGATACACAGTTGAGGAGGCCGATCACGAACACTACAGGTGTGGGAGCGATCCTAGTCAGGGAAGGCTAAGACGGCGCCTCGCATATGGGTAGCAAGAGGGCGCTTATGCCCAGACGGTGGAACCTTATGGGAAAGAGCCCGGCTATATAATATAAGGGCAGCACACCCCCCACTTCAAGCACACCTCTGTATCAACTGAATCACTCTAAGGGTCTAGACGGTGGAACCGGTGAACCGCGCGAGCTGGTTAGATGCGTGGGGCAGAGGGCTCGTAGTACCCCCTTTTCCTTTTCTTCGCTTCGGTAGTGAATCACCCACTAAAAAAAGAGGCAAGCCTGCACGCTTTATTTGAGACTACTAAGGCGGGCGGTGGACTCCTTCATTAGGGAAGGGAAGAAGGGGCCTAAGCACGGCAGATGCCGTATACTTGAGTGGAAAAGTAAAGGGATACTTTTCCTCTTTTCTCGGGCCTTTTTTTTAAATAGGATATATGGTTTCCGCGGAAAATCAAGTTGGTGAGCCGTGTGATGGCAAACCCTCCCGCACGATTCGGAGAGCACTGAATTCGAATGAGAGGTTCACCACCACATCATTGCACGCTAGGGTAGCTCGCTCTATTCGCAGATTGGTCCGACTCGTAATTCACTTCTGACTCCGTGTTCGATAGCCCGATCGTAGTGATGTTAATTGTGGTTACATTCATAAGTAGCTTGGTCCATCTTTATTCTATTTCATATATGTCTGAGGATCCGCATAGCCCTCGATTTATGTGTTATTTATCCATTCTTACTTTTTTTATGCCAATGTTGGTGACTGGAGATAACTCTCTTCAATTATTCTTGGGATGGGAGGGAGTAGGTCTTGCTTCATATTTGTTAATTCATATTTGGTTTACACGACTTCAGGCAGATAAAGCAGCTATAAAAGCTATGCTTGTCAATCGAGTAGGTGATTTTGGGTTAGCACTTGGGATTTCGGGTCGTTTTACTCTCTTTCAAACAGTAGACTTTTCTACCATTATTTCTTGTGCTAGTGCCCCTAGAAATTCTTGGATTTCTTGCAATATGAGATTGAATTGAAGGAAAAGTAGATCAATATATTTGACATATTCATATATGTTTAAATTTAATTTGTTATAAAATTAATTAATGATCTTATGCATGCAAACTATAATCAAGATAAGAGAAGAATCTTCCATCCTTACATTGGATTTTCGGTTTTTAGGGCACAAGAGAGATCTTCTTCTCTCTTGTTCTTGAGCTTTCCTTTTGGATGAACAAAGACTCAAGTGTAGGATCTCTCCCAAGGAATTATACCCAAAGCACACTCTTAATTAAAATCAATATTATAAATACTAGTACAATATTAATTTTGTAAGAAAAATTGACCCAAAATAATTTTGGTTTTTGTCCCCTAAAACCGGGTAGAAGAAAGTGGAAGGAAGGAAAATATTTTTATCTCTCTAAAAATATTTTGATGAGATGAAATGAATGAATGAACAACCACAAAACATTTTGTGTATATGGTAAAAAAATAATAGGAAAAACCAAGTGGTTTTTGCCTCTCTAAAACCGGGTGGAAGAAGGGGCAAAAGGGAGCCAATTCATGCTCTAGTTGCTCTTCACAATGAGTAATAGGTATGCATGGCTAGTTTAGTAGGTAATCATGGTGCTTACCACTAACTAAATCAACTTAATATTTGCCTAATCCTTCTTCATATTTTCGGCACATTGGGATAATATGGACTCCATATTATCTTTGTCAAAATGTTAATTTTGTCTTATGTCACATGTCATATGTTGCATAAATTTGTTGTGCATTTTTAACATATTAAAAATCAACGTATTATTAAAAATACGTCACATACAAAAATCGTCTTAGTAATTCATAATTACTTGTACCAAAATATTTTACCAATTATAAATCACAACAATTTGTATTTATAATAATTCATTCAAATTTAATTGTTTCCTTAAACAATAATTTCATCTGAGTAATGATACAATTCGATTACTCAGACCGTATCTCATTTTAATCAATTTTAATGAGATACGTAAATATTACTTCCAAAATCGTCCGTCAATTTTAATTAAATTAATTGTCTCGTAACGTTATAAGATCAATTAATTGATCAATTAAGAGTGTTGCACTATAGGTATGACCTAGGGGATCAACTGATCACCATCATCGCGCGACAGTAATGTCAAACTCTAGTCAGCCAATCATTACCGATATATGTTGATCAGTTGACAGTTAATATTACTTCCCAATTGTATTCTTTATAATGAGATTTAAATATGTGATCACCATGATCAACAGTTGTGACCGCATTATTGTCGGAGGACACATATTCCAACAATCTCCCACTTGTCCTCGACAAGTGTGCGTCACCAATTCTCTTGTCCTATTACTATCTCCCACTCAATGCAAGGTGTCTTTCAGGTCGTACTTGCAAGTGATCATATCGAGAGTGGTTTCCTCGATCTGGAGAATAACTGATTGACCGGATTTATCCACCATGGATACATTCCGAGCGTGGCCACGCATTTCCAGTTCATTACTCCTCGAGTGGCCCTGAGATATTGTTATAACCCTGACTAGGGATGGACAATTCCTATCGCACTCATTCCCTTCAACTAGCCACAACCATCATAACCCAAAATATGCCCATTTGACCCCATTTACGATGGTCGTAGTAACACAAATCAAGGTTAATCTGAAACCGTGCCATCTTAGGTGAATAGTCTTTAGTCAAAAGAATCGACTCATTTGAATACTATAGCAGCTCTCGCCACGACCAGGCTATATAAATTTGCCAGAACTCTATAAGCGGTCATTAGGCCCGACAAAATGTTCCTAACAGTTTGCCTATGTGATCGACTAGTCATCTCACATGACTCTATGGCACTTGAACTTGCCATCAATAGCATCACACTCTAGTCAATTCGAGACGTCACCTCATACAAGTGACTATGGGCAAATACTATGTTAATCCGTGTTCACTTTAACGGGGTTCAATTGTCACTACAACCCGTTTGGATGTAACAATGTATAAATTAAAGATAAAAGACAAATGTGATTATGAACATGAACAAAAACAACACTTTTATTTCATTTCAAAATCTAACATAGACTTGGTACATGCTTATGTCCCATGGACGTCACATGTCCATCATGTTTAGCCTGCGATAAAGGCTTGGTGAGCGGATCGGCTATGTTGTCATCCGTCCCAACCTTACAAATTGCAATTTCCTTTCTTTCAATGAAATCTCTTATTACATGATATTTTCTAAGTACATGTCTAGATCTATTACTAGACTTCGGCTCCTTAGCTTGGAAGATTGTCCCACTATTATCACAATAGAGAGTGATGGGATCATTGGCGGTAGGTACTACTCTTAGACCTTCCGTCAATTGCCTGATCCACACACTTCCTTAGCAGCTTCGATCTTTGCCGCAATGTACTCGACCTCCGTTGTAGAATCCGCGATTCTGACTTCCTTGAAGCTTCTCCAGCTTACGACACCACCAATGAGCATGAAAACGAAACCAGCTTGTGATTTCATGTCATCTCTATCTGTTTGAAAACTTGAGTCCGTGTATCCATTAACACGCAGCTCAGCGTCTCCTCCAAACACTAGGATAGAATCGTTAGTTCTTCTCAAGTACTTAAGGATATTCTTGACGGCTATCCAGTGACTCTCACCTGGATTTCCTTGATATCTACTCGTCATGCTCAAGGCATACGAGACATCAGGGCGTGTGCATATCATGGCGTACATGATTGATCCAACAGCGGAAGCATAAGGGATCATCTTCATGCGTTCAACATCATGGGGTTCGGAGGGAGATTGAGTCTTGCTCAATATCGTCCCGGTTACCATAGGTACCAATCCCCTTTTGGATTTGTCCATGCTGAACCGTCGAAGAATCTTATCAACATAAGACTCTTGACTTAGTGCCAATATCCTCTTGGATCTATCTCTATGGATCTGGATACCTAATATGCGTTGTGCTTCTCCTAAATCCTTCATTTGGAAGTGGTTACCTAACCACTTCTTAATAGAAGACAACATTGGAATATCATTTCCAATGAGTAGTATGTCATCGACATACAAGATTAGGAACACAACATTGCTCCCACTGAATTTCATGTATAAACATGGTTCCTCAACACTTCGAGTGAAACCACTCTTTTATCACATGATTAAATCGATGATTCCAACTTCTAGATGCTTGCTTAAGACCATAAATGGATCTCTTTAGCTTGCACACTTGTTAGGATTTTTAGAATCAACAAAACCTTCGGGTTGTATCATGTACACCTCCTCTTCTAAATGCCCATTTAGAAAAGCGGTTTTGACATCCATTTGCCATATTTCATAATCATGAAATGCGGTAATCGCTAACAAAATCCGTATGGATCTTAGCATGGCTACGGGGGCGAAGGTCTCATCATAATGGAGACCTTGGACTTAGGTAAATCCTTTTGCCACTAGCCTAGCTTTATAGACATCGTCATGTCCTTCTATGCCATTCTTAACTTTGAATATCCATTTGCATTGAAGAGGTCTTGCCCCTTTAGGCAAATCTACCAAGTCCCAAACTTAGTTTTCATGCATATAATCCATTTCGGACTTCATGGCTTCAAGCCATAAGGAGGAATTTGGACTAGAGATTGCGGTCTTGTAGGTAGCGGGCTCGTCACTTTCTATAAGCAACACATCAAGTGTTCCATCTTCATCGATAAGTCCCACATATCGATCGGAATGACGAGAAACACGGCCCGTTCTTCTAAGAGGAGGAGGAATAACCGTATTAGACGACGAAGGAACTTCTTCTTGCGTCTCTGGCTCGGTTTGTGGCTCTTGAACTTCATGAAGTTCAAAATTTCTCCCACTCTGTCTCTTAGAAATAAATTCTTTTTCTAAGAAGACAGCCTCGCAAGACACAAACACTTTGTTATCTTGAGGTTTGTAGAAGTAGTATCCTCGAGAAGTCGAGGGGTAACCTACAAAGATGCTTTTTTCGGATCTTGGGGCAAGCTTGTTGTCGTTCTTAGTCTTGACGTAAGCATCACATCCCCAAATCTTCATATAGGATATATTGGGGATCCTTCCCGTCCACATCTCACATGGAGTCTTTTCGGTGGACTTTGTGGGACTATTGTTCAAAGATCGAATTGCGGTTTGAATCGCAAATCCCCAAAACGAGTTCGGTAACTCGGTTTGACTCATCATGGATCGAACCATATCAAGTAGGGTTCGATTCCTCCTTCGAAACACCATTGAGTTAAATGTTCCGGGTGGAGTAAGTTGTGATATGATACCACAACCTTTCAAGTGTGAATCAAATCAAGGCTAAGATATTCTCCACCACGATCGGATCGTAGTGCCTTAATCCTTTTGTTCAATTGGTTCTCTACTTCGTTTTGAAATTCTTTGAATTTCTCAAACGCTTCACTCTTATGCTTCATTAAATAGACATACCCATGTCTACTCAAGTCGTCGGTGAAGATTATAAAGTAGTCATAATTACAACGAGCGGTGATACTCATTGGTCCACATACATCGGTGTGTATGAGTCCCAATAGTTCACTAGCTCGTGTCCCTTTACCACTAAAAGGATTACGAGTAATTTTGCCAAGTTGGCAATATTCGCATGTACCATATGATTGATAATCAAATGGTGTAATCATATTAGTCGAAATTAATCTTTTGATGCGATTCTCGTTTATGTGACCTAATCGACAATGCCAAATGAACGCTTCACTTGGGTCACTTGATTTGAGTTTCTTTGATTGAATGTTATAGATAGCATTAGTCGGATTTGAGGTCTCTAAAATGTAAATGCCATTGATAGAAGAAGCTTGGCCTATAACCAAATCATTCCTTGAAATAGTACAACGATTGTTCTTAATGGCAAAACAAAAACTGTCCATGTCTAGCATGGCGATTGAAATAATGTTTTTAGAGAGCGTAGGCACATAAAAACAATTATGTAAATACAACTCAAATCCGTTAGGCAAAGCTAAAACATAAGTTCTTTGGATTCGGCCGCTACCCGAGCTCCATTTCCAAGGCGTAGATCCACATCTCCCTTGCTAAGCCTCTTCACGTCTCTTAAACCCTGTAAATGATTACAAAGGTGAGAACAACAACCGGTATCTCTAGTACCCATGTCGTAGTGGAAGTATAATTTTTATCAATAACATAAATTTCCTTAGGAATTTTACCTTTTGGAGTGATGATTCCTTCCCTTATATTTCGCAAATATACGGGACAATTCCTAAGCTAATGTCCCATGCCATAGCAATAATGGCACTCATCATTAACTTGCTTGAAGTTTTTGATTTTCTTTCCCTTCTTCTTGAACTTTTTGCCCTTTGAAGCAAGAGCTTGATTGCTTGAGCTCCCACTAGCTTTGGCATCTTTATCTTCCAGAGACAAAGATCCTACAGATTGTATGAGGTAGTCTTCCTGAGACGGGCTCACACGAGATCTAGTAGTAGTAGGTGGTTTAGAAGAAGTGATGAAGTTAATGTTTCCATCCGAACCTATCCCAAAATGAAGTTCTCTAGTAGTGTCGAATCATTGTTGGAGCAAACATCGTCAAAAACATTGTGGTATGACTCAATAGTTATCGGTGCGGTAGCGTCTGATGGATTCATTGTAATGCACTACAAGTATGGAGGAAAGGAAATATTAACATTTGTCTTTTAAATCATACTTGTAAATAAATTAACAAGATATGAACATTTATATAGTGACCTCTACCCAACTATAATAAATGATTCCAAGACCCAAATTCATATCGACTTAGGCACGGTAGGGCCGATTCACCCTTTATCAATATAACTCGGTGGATTAACGTTTAATCGATTCTACTTTTAGAACTCTTGGTCGATAAAATTACTCTAATGTTTATCTTTAGCCCGGAACACATGCGACTACGGTCACGAATAATTCCGTTAAGCTCAATCCAAATTTCGAATAAATGTGTCCATGATCCAAATCCACATCAACTCGGGCACGGTAGGGCCAATTCATCCCTCATCAACATGAATTCGGTGGATAGACATTTATCACCCACTTCCCCTACGTAACAAGTTTTGTACCCCGGTAGGGCCGAGTGCACTCCCTCGCGAAATAGGTTTTAATGGTTTCTACTATTTGGTAAGGCTATGTCTCAATTGATTATTTTAGCGAGAGGTCATGTCAAATTATTATCTATCACGTTTTAAGTGAACTAAAGCGGTGAACTACGATAATTGTAATTGACACGGTCGATAAACTCGATTAGATATGGATGCATGTTTTAGTTATGGCGATTTAGCGATGCATGTGACATATAAATAAAATGCAAAGCATAAAAATAAATCCTAGTATGGCCTTCCTAAAATAGAAAAACTATTTAACTATTACAAATTCGGAAACCAACTCCATTGGTCCCTTGAACTTCGGTTGTGGCACGCATCTCGAGGTAACACCGTCTTTATGTATCGCCATCTTGAAGAAATACGTCTTTGGGAACGGCGAAATGAATAAAATTACATAATAAATTACATAATTTCCTATTATACATTTGTAACTAAAATGAAATAAATCTATTAAATTACAAAACGGTGATACGAGATCACAATAAAATTACAACCGAATCGATATTCCCATACATTTCGGGAAATACCAATTAAAAACTAAGGCCATACTAAGTAAAAATTACATAATTCAAAAATTACATAAATTAAAATTATGACAATCATAAAGAAAATGCAGCATTATAATATGTATGAACATTCCCAATTTTATGGTAAATCGCCTTTAATTAGCCAATATCGTATATTACTCGGTTTTTACGGATTTGCGTGATTTCAACATTTTATAATCACAAAATTACATAAATTCATATTTATGCATAAGTTAATTACCCTAACCTCTTAGGACTCAAAATTTAGTCTTCACTAATTGTTTGACCATAATTAACTCATATTTCTAAAATTTGTTTATTAATGGACTTAAAATTATAAAAACAAGCTATAAACTTCAAATAAATCACAAAAATTTCAAATAAATTCAAAATTCAAAATTCAAAATTTAAACTCATGAACATTCTGGAAAAAAAAAACCATGACACTCATAATGTTCAAAAACTTAGGTTAAAAATTTCGAATTTTATCCGGAAAAACAATGTTGCGGTTTATCGGTTTTAACTAAAATAATCATAAAAACATGAGAAAAATTATATTCACCAACTTTTCAATTTTATATCTGAAAAAGATAATAAAATGCAACATTGGACGTTTTTCCTTAGTCATAGAGTATGTCTTATCAATATTTCACTAATAAAGTCACTATTCATGCTATTTTTATTCAAAAATCCATAAATCATGCAAAAAGACTTCACTATAGCCTATTATTTTACACACATCTTGTATAATTTCATGTGACAACATAATAAATTTCTATGACGAGATTTGAAATTTTTCTCATATTAACCTATTTTTCACCTAAATCTGAATTTAATAATGAAAAATCCATTTTTCGAGCATAAGAAGTGCAAAAATTATGAAAATTTACAGGTTATCCCAAAATAATATATGTGACAACATATCCAAAAATCACTGGAAAATTCAAAGTTTAGCTAATTTTAGTCCGAAAATGACATTTTTACTCATAAAATCATATTTTAATGCCATTATTGTATAATATGAACAATAAGAATCCGTAAATTAACCAAAATATCCTAAAAACATTTTAGGATCAGAAATTTTAACATGCATAAATTAATTTCGTGATATATCATAATAACACAAATTATACAAGTTTTATATGTTAATCTTTATAACTCGGAAAAACTTTTAACCGATTTGCATGCAAACAACCATGGCTCTTGACACCGATTGAAGGAAAAGTAGATCAATATACTTGACATATTCATATATGTTTAAATTTAATTTGTCATAAAATTAATTAATGATCTTATGCATGCAAACTATAATCAAAATAATAAAAGAATCTTCCATCCTTACATTGGATTTTCGGTTTTTAGGGCACAAGAGAGATGTTCTTCTCTCTTGTTCTTGAGCTTTCCTTTTCGATGAACAAAGACCCAAGTGTAGGATCTCTCCCAAGGAATTATACCCAAAGCACACTCTTAATTAAAATCAATATTATAAATACTAGTACAATATTAATTTTGTAAGAAAAATTGACCCAAAATAATTTTGGTTTTTGTCTACTAAAACCGGGTAGGAGAAAGAGGAAAGAAGGAAAATATTTTTATCTCTCTAAAAATATTTTGATGAGATGAAATGAATGAATGAACAACCACAAAACATTTTGTGTATATGGTAAAAAAATAAGAGGAAAAACCAAGTGGTTTTTGCCTCTCTAAAACCGGGTGGAAGAAGGAGCAAAAGGGAGCCAATGCATGCTCTAGTTGTTCTTCACAATGAGTAATAGGTATGCATGGCTAGTTTAGTAGGTAATCATGGTGCTTACCACTAACTAAATCAACTTAATATTTGCCTAATCCTTCTTCATATTTTCGGCGCATTGGGATAATATGGACTCCATATTATCTTTGTCAAAATGTCAATTTTGTCTTATGTCACATGTCATATGTTGCATAAATTTGTTGTGCATTTTTAACATATTAAAAATCAACGTATTATTAAAAATACGTCACATACAAAAATCGTCTTAGTAATTCATAATTACTTGTACCAAAATATTTTACCAATTATAAATCACAACAATTTGTATTTATAATAATTCATTCAAATTTAATTGTTTCCTTAAATAATAATTTCATCTGAGTAATGATACAATTCGATTACTCAGACCGTATCTCATTTTAATCAATTTTAATGAGATACGTAAATATTACTTCCAAAATCGTCCGTCAATTTTAATTAAATTAATTGACTCGTAACGTTATACGATGAATTAATTGATCAATTAAGAGTGTTTCCCTATAGGTATGACCTAGGGGATCAACTGATCACCATCGTCGCACGACAGTAATGTCAAACCATAGTCAGCCAATCATTATCGATAAATGTTGATCAGTTGACAGTAAATATTACTTCCCAATTGTATTCTTTATAATGAGATTTAAATATGTGATCACTATGATCAACAGTCGTGACCGCATTATTGTCGGAGGACACATATTCCAACATGAATGCCATAACTCTTATTTGTATTTTACTTTTTATTGGTGCTGTTGGAAAATCTGCACAGATAGGATCGCATACTTGGTCACCCGATGCTATGGAGGGTCCCACTCCAGTATCCGCTTTGATTCATGCAGCTACTAAGGTAACAGCTGGCGTTTTTATGATAGCAAGGTGTTCCCCTTTATTTGAATACCCACCTACGGCTTTAATTGTTATTACTTTTGCAGGAGCTATGACTTTATTCCTTGCGGCAACCACTGGAATATTACAGAACGATCTAAAGAGGGTCATAGCTTATTCAACTTGTAGTCAATTAGGCTATATGATCTTTGCTTGCGGCATTTCTAACTATTCGGTTAGCGTCTTTCATTTAATGAATCACGCCTTTTTCAAAGCATTACTATTCCTGAGTGCGGGTTCGGTGATTCATGCCATGTCGGATGAGCAAGATATGCCTCCTCGTTCCCTTTTACCTATGCCATGATGCTCATGGGCAGCTTATCTCTAATTGGATTTCCTTTTCTAACTGGATTTTATTCCAAAGATGTGATCTTAGAGCTCGCTTACACTAAGTATACCATCAGTGGGAACTTTGCTTTCTGGTTGGGAAGTGTCTCTGTCCTTTTCACTTCTTATTACTCTTTTCGTTCACTTTTTCTAACATTTCTAGTACTAACTAATTCATTCGGCCGAGACATCTTACGATGTCATGATGCGCCCATTCCTATGGCCATTCCTTTAATACTTTTGGCTTTCGGGAGTCTCTTTGTAGGATACTTGGCCAAAGTGTGACTGTTAGCCCATAAGTAAATCTTTGTGACGAAGGGGCTCTTGATCACCCGATACGATCGTACGAGGTCACAATTCACTCAACACGATCATCCGGGGTGAAGAAGAATTGGGGATCGGATGTGGGCAAAATTCCCGCCAATGGCCGAGATGTTCAATCGACTCCCTCCCCCTTTGTGGGGTCCGGACCCCTACGAGTGAGCGAAAAGGGGAGGAGGAAAGAGGCCCTGGTGAACCATAATAATTAGTGAACAAGTGTAAGCTTTGCTGCCCGACAAGATAGAGTAAATCTTGACCACACCGAGGACAGGCCCTGAAGCGAAGGACGGGAACGAACGGAATCAATGTGTTCCAATTTCTGGCCTTGCACCGACCATCCAATGGACCATGGACTAAAGGGCCACTTTGCCTAAAAGGACTATGTCCAGGGACCGCCCCCCCCAAGGTACATCTTGCGCCTATGGGCCGCTATAACTATCCAAGAAGACACTCAAACGGAAAGATAAACAAACCCACCCGGTGATCGCAAGCTACAAGTCTTACGACACAGGAATGGGATTATCTAAAAAGCCAAGGTCGTGAGTGGCCAAGAGGGCCCACTTGGAGACTTGGGATCTCAGCGGAAAATGCGAAGGTTGCTTAAAGCCGGTTTTATGGTTGGGGCGATAGGCGATAGGCAAAATAAAATCCACTAGTTTAGTTCTGATCTGAGTAGGCTCATAATAGGGAATACTCAAACCCTGGGAACCGGGGCCTGGCCATCCTTCGTTTGCGGTTGACGTTCCGGCAAAGTTTTTCCGTCGACAGTTGAATGTTTTGATCTGGTTCGATTCATGCTCGCATTTTAAAATTAAAACGTTTTCCTTTTTTCAAAGGCCGACGCCCCCCCTTTCTGGTATAACAAGGCGAGGCATTGATCTATATCACTTGAGAAGAAAGGATATAACAAAGATTTAACTTCGCCTTGGTAAGTCTAAGTGATATACAAACCCTTGCCTTGCGATCTAGGTATTCTGTTTTAGTTTTCCTCGACTTTTTGTAAAGGGCCTCAGTCTTCCGTTTTTCAGCTTTTCATAAACACTCCTGCTCGAGCTACTCGGCTAACTCTGGTTTTTCGAAGAAGCCCTTGATTTGAAAAGATAAATCAACACTCGATCAAAGAATTTAATTTCTTTTAATACTAAAGGGGATTTTCAGGACCGGAGAGGCGGGAGGGAAGAGCGATCGCAAATCTCACAAAGAAATTAAAGAGTAAACCTATGCGGTGGCTTCTAAACGAACTTATCTCCTACATCTGATCGCAACCAGGTACGTTTGGTAATTTATTTTACAATACAATAATGGCTATATACTTAACTTAAAGGGAATAGCATCAGCGTAATTGGTTTAAATTCTGTGGTATAGTGAAAACAGAAAAGCAGGCTCAACAAGAGTCTAGAAATTATATTTTTAATAAAGAAAATTTCCCTGTTTTAAGCACTTTCCTGTGAAATTACCCGGGTTTTGAGAAACTAGTGCGCTAAGAGATGCTTAGCATAAGCAAGCACTTTTAATCTATTGCCCGTTTGCGAGAAACTAAAATTAGGGAATCTTTCAAGCATAATTGCTTTTAATCTTTTTCAAAGTGTTCATAGCTTTAGAAGAAAGAGAAGTTTCATCGGCATGGGAAAGAAGCGCTGAAAGAGAAGTTTCATAGGATGCGAGTGCTTACGGGTTACGGTCGAGAAGCTCAATTAGGGGCTAAAGGCCAAGTGACGCTCTATTAAAAATATATATTATATAGATTTTAATTTCTGATGATATATCAGCTTACATAGAAGCCTTACTTGATTATATAATCATTCTCAGGAGAAGCTAAAAAATAAAGCAAAGAAATAGACGGGGCGGCGTATAGCTAAAGCACATGAGCTCAGCTCATAACTAAACTCGTATAAAGAAGCTCTTTTTGATAAGCTTCCTCTTCCTCTGGCTCTACGCTTAACAACGCAAGCATTTATATTGTCAACTTCCTTAAGCTTTGGTCGAGTCCCTATTCTATAGGATATAGTTTCAAGAGCCCTTGCTATATAGACACTTTGTTGCAAACAATCCCATCTGTCTATTAGTGATAGCTCCATCCTAAACTTCGACCGAATGAAGTCCTTCAATCGAATCATGAATTGGATTCGAACCAATATCTCTCTTTCCCTTTAGTCGATCATGATGGGAAGATCCCGCTGCCCAGGATCTCGGCACCCCTCCCACCTTTCGGCGAGATATTAGCCTTCACCTTATTAGCAACATTCCCAAGACCTAACAAGATCTCTCTCTCTCTCCCTCTCTTCCCTTAGCATTTCGGGAATACGGGGGACGCTCCCTTGGGTGGGGGCTTAAGGCCCTGACATAATTCCTTTCGTTTTTAATTCGGGTGTCTTTGACTCGACTCTTCCCCCTCAATGAAAGAAAAAAGACCCAAGACCAACAGAAGAAGGCCTATCCCCTCTATCCACTTTTCCAGCCAGGAAAGCTCGGGAAAATAGCTTAGCAAGAAAAAAAGACCGCCGAAAAACAAGGGGACTAAGGGTTTCTTTCTTCTGGGGAGGCTATCCTTGAAAAATAATAAGCCAAAAAAGGGCCATATATGGTATGGAGAAAAACAAAGATGATTATCCCCTGGGGAATTCCCCATATGGTAGCTTTGTCACCAGGGTTAAGATTTTGGATGGAAAAACCTCCCCCGGATCAAGTAATATAGGCTTGCCCGACCTTGTTCTTCGTTATCACTCCCTCCAAAAAAAGGGCAAACAAAAAAGGCTCCCTAACCCAAAATAATCTAATATGTTGAATTCCTTTGCTTGGCATGGCAAAAAAGATGATGAATTCCAATGGGCTTCTCTTCTAGCTCCAGCATACCTTTCATCTGTTAAATTGGTTCTATCTTTTGCCAACTTCCTTTCCAACTACCTTAATGTCATCTCGGGACGGGGATCCTATCGGATCGCAGATCAGGCTTTGCTTTACCATAAATTAGAGAAATATTCCTTGAATTCTAAAGCTTATTGTATTCTAATTCAACTCTTCTGAAAAATTTCCACCTATCGGAGTGCTAGATATTAATTGTTTTGCATAGGGTACAATTTGAGTTGCTTTTGGAGATAAGATTCCTTCCGCATTCTCCTTCAATAGGAATAGCTAAGGCCTTTTGTGTTAACGTAAGCTCTCCGGAAAGTGCCAGTCCTTCCCCATATGAGTCAATAGGGGCCAGATCAAATAGGCCAGCCAATAAGGTAGTAAGAACGGCCGATAGAGACTTTTTATATCTTTCTTTACCAGTTTATCCTATTTTTTATATTTTTATCCTTGCCTTACTACCGAGATAACGTGCCTAAGTAGCATAACAATCAAGAAAGGGTTAAGAGTAATAGCAGTAATAAGGTGAAGAAGGGGCTACTAATCCCGGGCCTACCCTTAGATATGCTTCTCTTACTTTTTCCCTAATATCATAAATATATAACTTTCTGCTTTTATAGTCCTGAGCCCTCTCCCTATGTGAAGTGCCTAATTTCTTAGTAATAGATCCTATCCCCTTTCCTTTAGTCGAGAATAGGTTTCATACGAGGTAGGGCCTTCCAGACGCGCGAGGTAATGGGCACGAGATAATGGGATGATCTTACATATATCTCTAATGGATCAACATATATTCCCTTCCTATCAGAGCAACTTGATCACTGGATTATTCTGTTTGCTTTCTTATCCCTAAAGAGAGACAAGACAAAAGTGGTGGTGTACTTTTTATATATGCTTTATATCCCTAAAGATGTCTTTAATAGTGGGTGTACTTTTCTCAATAGAGTTTTTGGAGCACCCCTAGCCTATTATACTATACGGGTTTCTGCCTCTCAAGATTGCTTTTGTCAAGGCGGCTCCTCATATGAAATCATGAAAAGGATCTTAATCTATATAAATAGCCCGAAAATGACAAACCATCAAAACAAAAGGCCTAAGCCCATATTATAGCCTCGGTCATCCAAGTTCAGGGCGGTCTCTACCCAAGTAGTCAGGCCCATGATCCAAGGGACCTGAAAGCGATTAATCATGCTATCCTTATTTTCCAACCAATCGGCCAATCACGCTATCCTTACCTTTTAACCAACCCCTTAGATTCTCGTCATACAGCAGATATATAATCTCGGTCCCTTACCTTAAAAAAAAAAAAAAAAAAAAAAGTTTAAAAGAATTAAAAATAAAGAAAATTAAATGAAGATTGGGGAGGAAGATTAGAATTAGAGATTGATAGAAAAGCAAGGATATGGGCTCGTGTGAGTAGGAAACAGAAAATATCTATTCTAGTTCTATCATCAGCTATGGGTTCGAATCTAAAAGAAATTCTGTATAATGTTTGTTACCCGGAAATTTTCTTGTCTTTCTTGAATGATAAAGATAAAAAAAATTTGGGTCAAAGGAAAATGCCATTTTGGAGTTTTATCAATAGTTTGCTTATGTAGGGGGGGGACCCGGTATTTTCGGCATAAAACGGATTTGAGCTCATTTTCGAACTATTATACTAAGATAGCAAGTGCCATTTTAGGAGAGGTTTTATCCTTCATGAAAATAGCTACTTCTGGCGAAAGACCCTTACATTTCTATGAAGGGAATCATCGGTTTAGGCACTAAGGCCGGATGATAAAATACCGAATTAAATTTAGGATCTTTCTTTATCACAGTTTTCTGTTGGATTCGGTCGAAGGAGTCTTAATTGGCCGGAAAGAAAAAGAAGGGAATAAAAGAGGGCAAGGGCAGGTTCTAGTCGAGCCTGCTATCACCTCACATCTGCTCGAGCCTTACTTTGTCATCGTTCCATACATTCCACTCGCTCACTAGTGGAACCAGGAAAAAGATCGAATGCAATTGAAGAAGTGCCAGCCCTCTCGATAGATTAATTACGATAGATAGGCTGGTTCAACTGTCACACCCTTCTGGGATTCTAGAAGAGTAGTATAACATATATATATTTAATTCTTTGATAGAACTTATTTCACAAAAAATGAAGAAAGTGAAAGACCCGCTCGATAGGCCAGGGCTGGCTGATGCCTCTCTTTTAGACCGCAGATAAGTAGCTGCCCCATCCGACTTGCCTAATTGCCTTGCTCGACCTGTCCCGGCGAATGCTTTAATAAAGAGACTTCTAAACTCCCGAGACCCTTACCAGGCTTCGATCCAACTGCAGATACATAAAAATATGAGGTTTCAAGATCTTAAATTGAACCATCGGCTTTCTTGTTTCCCGAGCGGCCAAAAGGCCCCGTTCAATAACTTAAGAGAATGATTAGATGGAAAAAGGGGCCTCGTGAGATCGGATGAAGGCGGCTCGACCAGCCCTTTCCCTCGGAATTAAAGCTCTCCTTCGCAAGTCGGCTAGGAATTCCGATACGAATCTAGAATAAGTCATGAAAAGTTCCCCCCCCCCCAAAAAAAAAAAAAAAAAAAAAAAATATTAGCGAACCGGCTAACTTTACGATATTTGCTTTCTTTTTTACTATAAGAAATCCACACTTTGACACCTACGATTCCGTAACGAGTAGATACTAGAGCAGAAGCATAATCTCTTTTCTGGTGTAATACATTACAAGATGTTTTTCCATACATTCCACATTCAGTTCTAGCAATTTATGCACCTTGTAATCGACCTGAACAACATATACGGATCCCCTCTATCCCCTTTTTCATTACTAATTGAATCTTCTTCACTATTTTACTAAAAATGGAACTAAATTCTCTACTTTGATTTTTCGGTTGGAAAGAGATGTCTTGAGCAATCGGAGAAGCACTTTGATAAACAGATGTGATGTTGACCGATTCAATTAAGGTATTAGTCTTTGTTCTATTAGACGACAAAGATCGCATTTTTTGCACTTCGTTCAAATAAGAGCTGTACCCGTAAGGAATTCTTCTGTTTTTCAGTATGATCTCTATCATCATCTCTATTCCCTTTATTAATTCTCTTATCCTACCTAGATCTATGAATATTTCTATCAATTTCATTACCCTATCCTTACCCATGAGGTTGCAACATTTTCTCCTTAATTTACCTAGGAGTTGTTCTCGGGCATCTTTAAAAAAGAGGTTATTATAAACTCTAAACCCATCCCTTGGAAAGAAAAAGGTAGCACCGAAGAAAGGAAAGAGCGAGATGGTGGTTTTTTTTCTTCCCGCGAAGCGAAGATCATTCGCTTGGCGAATGAAGTGGGTCAACCTCTTTTTGGCTTCGGCCAAAGACTTTTTATCGCTGGTCGAGCTTTCCAGAAAAAAAGCGATGCGAGAACGTATTCTCTTATCTAAGCTTCTTCCCCGCGCACTAGATCTCTTCATCATAGATGGTTCAACCAAGCCCGGTGCCACGAAATTTTTGAGAACTAGGACTGGATCGAAATTAATTTTGTTCTTTGTATTCAATAAGTATTGCATGACCGAATAATTCAAGGAAGGGCGCACTGCAGGGAGGGCCCTTTTAAGTAGATGACTTTTCGGGTCGTTGTAGCGGGACTTCTTTGGGAAAAAAAACTTGAATAACTTAGTTTTTTTGAAGGAATCATCATTTTCTATCAGAAAGGCTATGTTATTTACAACCTCGGTGTATTTCGAATGCTTGAAGGCCCCTCGAAAAGATGCTTGAAGTGATTTAGAAAGATTTTTCTTTATCGATATCGATGGTGATCGGTCATGGTATCCATAGCGTTGCTTCTTTTTTGGCCAAACCCTGATTTCGTTTTGCTTTTTCTGGTCGTCGAGTCGATCAGGCTCGACTCTTTTCCCGGCCCTCTGGCCTCTCACTTCATTTCGTTCTTCTTTTCTTTTTGATCTAGCGCTTGTATAAAGACACTCGATCGGCCCTACTTTCCCAAATTCCCACCACCGGCCCTTTAAAAATATGAAAGGTCTGGATTTTTTGCGTCGTTTCCGTTTTAAATCTGATAGAAAGAGTCGACGAGGAAGAAAAAAATTAATGAATGTTCTTTTTTTAAAATGTATAATAATACACCTACCCAGCCGAAAGCCAAAGGTGAGTCTCGTAGGTGGACGTATCGAACTGAAATAAGATCTCAGATTGATATCTTGATATACTAATTTACCATAATAATAAATAGAGTCAATTTCCGCCCTACTCAAAAAGAAGAACAGTTTCTTTCTTGTTTGATAGTGGGGCTCCCATTCACCAACGCAGACTAAAATTGCTCTCCGAACCGTGCAGGATAGTAACCTATCACACGGCTCTCAAACCCAACCTGTGGTGAATCCTGGGAGACAAACTCAAAGCGCTTCATCCTTTGCCCTATACTTTGAGATGCTCCTCCCGGCGATCAAAAATACGCCGCTCGTAATAGGCTTAGCTTTAAGCCGCTATCGTTCGGTTTGGATAAGTCAAGTCCCTTCGGTCGGTTCGCTCGGGTGGTCTTCCCTTATCTTCCCTAACATTCAGAGTTGTTCTGGTTTGAGAAAGAAGCACCGGCCTAGCGCCCTGAATGAATAAGAAATGGATAGCAGAGGAAATCAATGATTTTAGACCGAGTTGAAGCTAGCAACATGTCGATTACCAACCCGGAGGTTGGTAAGAACGGAGGGTTTTTCCTCCTAACCTAAGTGTGCCTACCAGCGAAGCAACTGGTACTTAATCGGGCGGAGGGCGGTTTGGTTTCGTGCAAAGCCCTCGCAGCAGTAAGAGGCAGTTGTCATTTGAAAGGAAAAGCCCGGGTTCCAAACCTGCGCACCCTTATTAAGTTAAGTTAAGTTAAGTTTAAGTTAAGAAGCCCCTTCTATTCTATTAGTAAAGAAATTTTGCCTTAATTGAGGCGCTCTAAGCAGCTTACTTACTAATAAAGCGGAAACAAGCACCTTCTTTCTCAAAGTAAAGGTTCTCTCTTCTTTCTTTAGAAAGATTTCAACGTTAGCTCTTTACTAAACTAATAGAATAAAATCAAGTAAAGGAGACTCTACCATGATCTTACGAATTTACAACTCTCTTTACTGAGCGAGACTCCTTTATCCATATCCCTATTAGTTTAGTGGCTTTTCTTTTTTTTTTCTTATCATTTGTTTGACAGCTTAGACTAGGCTCCATTTTAGATAGGTTTTCAGTCTTAATCAAGATAGGTCAGGGGCGCGTCGGAACGGCCGGTAGCTGCTTAGTCTCATCCGAGAGTCTAATCTCTTTGTACTTCTTTTTTTCTTTGAAAAAAATAAAGAAGGGGGGGGTCGATTTAGGCTCCTTCCCTTCCACTGCATAGCTGCGCTAGCAGGTACTACGAGCCCTCTGCCCCACGCATCTAACCAACTCCCGCGGTTCACCGGTTCCACCGAAAACTCTCATTTGTTGAAGCGGACATAGCAGTTGGCGAAGCGGAACCACTTGACATAACATCTCGTCTCACATCAGAGTACAAGACTTAAGGAACAGTCCCTCTAACAACTTTACAATTCTACTTTGACTTTTCAAGGAACAAGGAACAATGTACAATCTCTTCCCTTTCTAGCGGATGATTAGCATCGAGAATCGTTCTTCGATGGCACCTGCTTTCACTTCCTGTCACACGCTAACTACGTGTTTAAACCAAATTCCCGTCTTTCAATTCAATCGTATCACGTGACGTCGTTTCTTTATCGCCAACATGATCCTTTCGAGCAGAGTCGAATGCAGGTTCATTTCAAACCAGTAAGCCAGCTTCAAATTATTTTTCTCACTCAGTCACTTGACCAGCTCACCTCTAAGTTCCCTTCGCTCGAGCTCTTGAAGCCAATTCATTCTGCCTAATCAGAAAGGGTATGGCTGAGGGCAATACCGGTATATTTGGCACCGGTAAAAGTCAAGGTTTTTAGGTTAGGGCGATTCCTCAATGAATCTCCTTACCCTCTTTTATTGAAAAACGATAGGTAATCATTTGTTTTAATTAAATCTTTTTATGCTGTTTGGGAGCGAGTGTAGGATCCTTATAAAAAATAGGGCGAGCAGGCTGTTAGCACTACTTATTTGGAGTGGAGAATGCATCCTTTACTATAGAAAAGGGGCTGGTTCCTCTGAGTTTTGTTTGAGGCTATTTATAGCTCGCATTTAATTAGTAGAACAAGAAGGAGAGGAAGTGCGGACCCGAGAGCAGACTTTATTGTTCCTTTAAGCAAAATAGGATTGTGATGCACATTTTAATAATGCAGGGGAAAAGTCTTCCCTTAAGTGTAAGCCCCACCCACAGGCCAGAAAAGAGGAAAAGAGAGTCTTGCTAGCCTTCATGCCGCGCTTCTGTTTGAGAATAGAATCCCGTGTGTGTCTTTCGCCCCAAGCATCAATTTGGAGATTATGCTTTGCCTTTTCTTTCGTGCATTAGAATTCTCGGGCTCGCCTAATGCATTTGATCCCAGCTAGGGCTAGTACCCTATCTATTCTATTTGTTTTGAACAAGGGAAATGCTTTGGGATGAAGATCTGTTCTTTTAGGGTAGAAAGGCCTGCTTAGGCCCCATTTCCATTTGTTGCTTGGGCCCCGTTCAAATTTGTAATTTCTGCCTTGGTAATTGCTTGGTACTTGGTTTCTTTCGACTAAAATGCGGCTTCAGATTCTATGATCTATGATCTAGGATCGAAGGATCGAGTTGAGCTTAGCTGGCTTGCTCGAGATGACTCTCCCTGGCTTGGTTTCCAATTCCCCTCTTTTCTTAGATCTTAAAAATGGGTTTAAGCGCGATAAGATTGTCATAAACTCCTGCCTTTGGACCTTTCTTATTATCTTATATAAGATAAGACTTGTTTGATGCGGGCATTGGTCAACCTGCTCTTGAGACTTTTCCTGTGGCCTAGGCTATCATACAAAACCTAAGCGCAACCAAGAAATTACGGTTCCGCTCTATCTAATGCACCAGCCAAGTCCTGGAAAAGAGGGAAGAGAGTCCAAGTCCACTCGTGAGGAAGCCTTTTATGATATCATAACCTAAAGGAAAAGCGGAATATTTAACCTCCATACTCGCTGCGTTAACAACCGGCTCGTTTCGCCAACATCTAACTCCTCCGCTTATCTCTCGGATTACCGAGAGCTATTTCATACCCTCTCACTAACGTTCGAGTAGCTTCGCCCCTCTCCCGTCAACGCACTCTTTTCGCTACGCTTCACTCGTTGGTCGAGCTCTTCCAGAACGTAAACTACACTCCCTCTAAAATCCGAGAGGCATCGGTCATCTACGTCTATAAACGAGATTTTTTTTTTAATATATGTCAGTAAGCCTCTTTTCTCTTGCAAAGTCTCGGCGGAAAGAAGGATCTTTTCGACGCTGTTCAAGAAAGTAAAATCTTCCGGCAAGCGCACTTAATAATAATAAGAAAATTCCTCCCTCTCCTTATGTCGAGTCAGTATCCGCCCTTTTCTATCTCTTTTTTTTCATATCTTTCTTTTTCCCCTATCACTAGTACTTACTCCCGATCCAAAGCACCCCTTTTCCATTCATAGAGAAATCCTATCGTTAAAATCAATAAAAAGGCCATCATGGACCAAAATCCAAACGGATCAATCTTGTTGAGAGGTACTGCCTAAGGAAAGAAAAAGGTTACTTCCGGATCAAGGATAATAAATAAAATTGAAACAAGATTAAATCGTATATCGAAACGACTTCTGGCATCACCGAAAGGATCGAAACCACATTCGTAGGCCGACAATTTTTCTGGATAAGTCGAAGTATTAGAAGAAAATGGAAAAGGAACACCGAGTGGGATCAAAGAAACTAGCAGACTGATCACTAAATAGATACAAATAGGCCCAAATTCTAACATCACCACAGACCACTTTTTTTTCTCGCTCCTTGCTCCATTATAGTTATAGAGAGGGGCGGCATACCAAAAAAGAACAAGAGAACGAATGAAATCAAGCACTATGATATTTCTAGTTAGTGCTCCGTGGGAACTTTTTTCTTCGTAGACGCGATTCCTTTCTTATGATATTTATACTTTTTTAAAAAGAGTGCTCCTAAATGAGGCCTCTACTTATACTTACTTTTAAGTAGAAACTATCTTACAATTTAAGAGTGTATTGTATAAATATAAAGGCTCTTCTTTAGAGTACGGGAAGGAGATCTTACTTATTATAAGGAAATGAGCTTTCAATATCTGTGTATGCACTAGTATAGGAAGAAAGAAGATGAGCTGCCAGACAAAGCAAAAACATCTATTATATTAATACAAATACAGATATCGATTCAGTGAACTAGCCCGCTATAGATGATTGCTGCCTTGCACTTCCTTATTCACTCTTGAACTACAAGAATGTTAGACTGAAGCCCTGGGCAAGCATGCTTTGCTTGATCCCCTACGCCTACCAGGACGGATTTGCTTTACACATACCTACCTGATTACTTGCTACCGGAAACCGAAGCACCTATGCTTGCTTCCTTAACTCCACCTTCAGAAAGATCCTATTATACAACAAGTAGTATAGTGTTAAAGGCTTTTGGATAAGATAAGAGAGAGATTGAAAGGAAAGAGAATCGTAAAAAGATAATCGTACAGATTGCGCCTATTACTATGGACTAGACCTATATTAGGGGAATGCTACCGCTTACCTTAGACTGCTAAAGGGAAGAGAACTGATTGCCGTCTATGATACAGGTATGAATTAGCTACTCAAAAAAGGAAAGTATATCATAAGTTCAATACGACAGGCTACCCCCCTATTTTAGTGATTAGACTAGCTCTTGAAGGGGGACATCCTTAAGGAAGAGTATAGGGGCTTATACAATTCATTTGTTCTCTCCTCAGCCCCTAAGCGCTGGCTTCACTCCATTTGAAAGTGAAAGGATAGGCCTTTCAGAAGAATGCGGATCGGAATCCGGAGAGTGAAGAGAGGAAGGAACATGAGGCATCCTTCTTGCATTGCGGGAGCTCGGACTTGATTCGAGCCTTAGAAGGAAGCAAGCGCAGGATTCACTTGATCGGATGGAGCAGTACACAATTGCAGCAGATATCGGGATTCGGAAAGGATGATAGGGACTCTCCGACTATCCGAACTTGATGTCTCTTTCTGCTCCCGCTCCGAATGGGAGATGCGACCATCACGACTCGGCGGCCCGAACCATATATATGTCTGTATTAATGAATGTATGGGGAAGCCAGGCATAGGAATCCAGCATTTTTCTAATCTATTAGGGATGAGATACATAAAAAACTGGAGAGATGGGAATACATTTTTAACGAACAGTCCTCGAAGCTGTACGATAAGTACCAGCTGAATGCCCCGATAGAGAAGTTCCATACACAACCCTTTCTTTTTTTTTTTATGGCTACATCAGGAGATTGAACAAGGCTAGGGATCAGTTCATGATTCGTATCAAAGACTTAGTCTTCTTGAAACCTAGTTCTACTATTTAAGATTTCAGGATTGGTATACCTACTAAGCTCAAAAATGCCCCTTATAGGTCTTAGTTAGCCTTATAGCTCTAAAGGTATATGGGTAAGAATTCCCTCCCTTAGTCTTAATCTTAATCTTAAGGGCTTCTTCCTATTTCGATGGGACCCTAATGTCAATGCCTTTTCTTCCTACTTCTATTGGAAATCTTTCTGTTCTCATACGACTTTGAGAGTCTTGGACCCCTATCATAAGATCCATTAAATCTCAGAAGCCTTATGTCCAGTCCACTCGGCCTAGGGGAATGTTGAAGCCATATTACGCGGCAACCCATTCCTTATGCCAAAGATCCTCTCAAAATCATTATCCGATTCCTATTGGACAACTATCCTAAGAGAATGAGGCTCTAGGCTCGGACTATTACCTCGATGCGAGTCAGACATTCGGAAGATAGGTTAGCTCGAGATGAGGACGTACATTCGATGGTTTAGGCCATAACCGTATATATCTTGTTGTCACGTCTCGACCCTAGTTACGATTCCGCCTTTTTTGTTCAACAGGGGCTAACCACCCTCCCGGTGTTGGGCGAAAAAATGCGCACAGGATAAAAAGGTCTTTTCTTACGTAAAGAAGGGCCTTCCCAAGAATGGTCTTTACTGATCGGTTTAGCGGATCGAGTTTGGGGATTAAAAGATATTGGGAAGCGAGTGACTTAGTCGGCTAAGCCGGATCTTGTTCTTTGTTGTTCACTTTTGTTGATGTGATGTGATGCGAATAGTGCATCGCATCCGAGGGCTAGGTTCTTTGGGATGGTCGAGAACAACCCTTAACGGGCGAGTCTTCTCGGCGCTTGAAGCTTTCTCAGCCAAGACATTTTCTCTAAGACTGTCCCTAAAAGAAAAGTAGATATTGTGCCACCAATTCCTTCTCTTTTCTCCGCCCGAGTATTGCCCTTTTTCTAGAAGGTCACATTAGAGCCAGCTAAAGCTCCCCTTAACCCAGGAATGGCTGATGGAGTCTCTATAGGGAATCAAGCTTCAGTCTAGTCGAGCTACGTCATTCGCTTCGCCCCTATCCTGGAAAGTCGAGCCAGCATTGGGCATCGTTACGTCTAGTGGGTGTTGTAGCAAGAGGTGGATCGGGTGAAGGAGGTACTGCCGGATTTAACCATTCATCTCTTCATCTGTGACAGGAAAGTAAAAATCTTCCATTGCTCGAGGAGTTGACCCGGCTTAGTCATCTGGGTTAAGATGCTATATTGTATTGGATTCTATTCTGGCTATTTCTTTTCTTTGAGCACCTTTCCCTAGGAGCCTTCGACACCACTGACTCGTCTATCGAGATCGTATCAAGTTCCCGATTGTAATGACAAAAAAAAGAAGAACGAACGAAGCGCGGAAGCGAAACCATCTATCGCAGCCCTTTCATCCTTGCGGCTCATATTGACTTGATAGTCAGTGGATTAAGCAACCTTAGCACCTTGTGTGCGCTTACCTACCTTAACTACCGAAGCTGACTACCTTTTTGGTCTACCTGAACCGCCGAGGGCCGCCCTTGTCTCATAAAGAGCACCTTAGCGATAGCCTATCTTATTCTAGTAGCCTAGTAAAGTCAAGACCAACTTCTTCCCTTGAAATAAGAGAAAAGCCGATGCTTGAACTTAGAAACCACTGACCTTCCTTGAGTTCAACAAATCGCACTGCACTATTAAATGACTATAATCAGAGAGCTAAGGTCCCATGCCTATACTAGGTATAAAAATGAAAAGAGAAGAAGAACAAGATTGAGCAACTTCTCAAAAGGCATAAGAGAAGTGAAACCGAAAAAGTCCTCGGAGAAATTTGCATTCTTTCTTTTTTGGTACATAGACTCGGTGTCCCATATATTTTTTTTAATATATAACTATATGCTTAAGACAGGCAAGTCGAACGTTGTTTTCAGGGAGAACCTTAGTTTTGGACCTTTGCAAGAGGATTTCCCGGCTTTTAGTAGGACCACCTGTGAAGAGTAAGATTCTCAAGCGTTGGGGAATAGCTTTAATAAAGCCTTTCTTCATTTAAGTGACGGAGCCTGTCCTACTTATCCCAGCTCTAAAGGCGACTCCACGACTCGATAGCTCAAGTTGAGTCGACCGTGATTCTTCTTCTTCCGGGTTAAACCTTACGTAAAACCACGATAGCCGAGAGCGGAGATAGATCATCCTCTTCCAGGGCATGAATCCGATTTGAATCAATCCTTAAGGTAAATTCCCTTCTTGACCCTTTGAGGAGTGTTGCAAGCTTTCCTACTTTATGATTATAGAGCTCGGTAGTCAAGTCAGTTTATCTAGGCTCCAAAACTCAGACAGACTTTTCACTAGTACTAGTATAGGTAGGAGATAAGGCTAAGGGTTGAGTGTACAGGCTAGTGCCTATTGAAACTTCTTAATAGCTAGTGGAGCGAGGCTAATGATAGAGTGACGGAGGACAGAGACTACAAGAATGCTATATAAAACACTAGGGATCCTCATTCCTATGCCATATCCCCGCCGGGCTTCCTTATGCCAATAGAAGCTTCGAAGAAGAGTATAGGTTCGGAAGAAGATAGCGGTACCTTTTCCTCATACGAAAGGAGAGCTTGAATGCTTTTTCAACATGTGAGCATCTGACATTTTGGTCACGTTTCCGTTTCCTTTGAATCCAATTCGGGATTGAGGGCGGAAGATGCAATAAGAATTTTAGCCATTTTATTTGGACGGGCAATAGGTTGAACTTCCTAGGTTCCCATCTCCTCCTAGCCCTAGCTGTATATCATTGATGAATTCTTTAAGATCACCGGAAAAATCTGTTTGTTCTGGATTGACTTTCCTTTACTTTTACACATGGAGCTTCTTAGGATTGATTCTCATCCCGAATAGGGATTTTTGGTCTTGCCATGACCTCGCCCTGCCTATTGTCGACATCTGCGAGTTGACATAATCAGCGAAGCTGTTGTAGACAGGAGGATAGTTATCAAGGCATCCCTTGCCTTGTTATGATAGCTTACTGGATTGTTCTTGCCAGTTGCATGGGAGTTTCTGTGTCTTGACCAGGGTTGCCACGAGGCACTTTATCTCCTTCACTTGTTCTTTCAACTGTTCTTGTCTTGGCCTTTGTTCACACAATGACATCATCCATCTAATGATTAGCTCGCCTATATGCTTAACACATGGATTTCCAATCATCTAAGGAAGAAAAAGAGAAGACAGAGTCACTCATCGCTTTGAACTCCCTTGATATCTATCTTAAAACCTCAAAAACAATATCTTAGGTGATGTTAGAAATCACGTCACTGAAGCGATGAGAGTTGGATCAGAGCTTGATAGCGACTATACGTTCAGTCAATATAGCCAGTTAGTAGTCACGGGCCCAGGTTCTCATTGAGACGGGTAGGATTGATGCCGTTCCGTAGTCGAGCCCTGGATGAGATGGAAATTTTAGTTTGATAGAAAGGAGGTCTAATTAGATAGCTTCGAAGAAGAAAGAGCACTTTTATAAGCTAATATCATAGCACTTTACACGAGAATAGCGGATTATTTACATGTAGCAGCGGATCTTTCGAATCACTTGCTTTATGACGCCAGTTTGAGAGATTGTTCTAGTTAGCAGTTTGTAGCTCTGATTGATCCTAACCAGGGACTTGCATCTCCTAGTTCTCTGTTCCTAGTGATTGGCAGGCCTCTCCGCTTGAGAGTCAGTCTCCCTTTATGTTCATCAGTAGGAGTCTCGGGCTTAGTGGATTAGTTCCTACTCACTTTCTTTATAGAAAGAGGCTTTTGAAGGGATTTAGAAAGGGGGGCTGAGCTTGAGAGGTTCAACATGAAGAATGCTAAGTCAACTAGCACACCACTTGCTTGTCACTTCAAACTTAGCAAAAGTGCATGCCCGACAACAGAAGAAGGGGAGAAAGCAATGAAGGCCATTCCTTACTCCTCAGCTGTGGGGAGCCTTATGTATGTGTATGCCATGGTGTGTACACGGCCGGACATTGCGCATGCCGTTGGTGTTTTAGCAGGTTTCTTTCTAATCCGGGCAAAGAAGATTGGGAAGATGTGAAATGGATCTTTAGGTACTTGAGGGGTACTTCAAATATGTGCTTGAGGGGGGGGACAATGTTATAGAGGGTTACAGACTCAGGCATGGCGGGGGTTTTAGATCAGAGGAAGTCTACTTCTTTCACTTTAGTAAGGTTTCTTTACATCTGGTGGTTCAGTGGGAAAAGTCCTATCAGGAGCATTTGACTTTTCTGGGTCGAGTACCATTCCAGGAAAAATTCCTTCTACGTGGTTGACTGCTTTTGTGGTGGGAGAAGCCCAAAACTGAAGGAGAGATAGATGGGAGTCAGATATATAATGTCTATGGTGTTTGAACTCAATTCTCCAACTCGAAATTAGATTTTAAAAGAAATCCTATGGCTGATCCGTTTTCCCGGCCTGGTACCAACTCTCGACTTGATTGACGAAGAATCAATCAGTGCGATCTCCGCTTCCCAACGCCAAAGGTACGAATTGACTAACTAGCTTAGTTGCTTCTGAATCTGAACAAGAAGAAGGGTTAAGACCAAAACAAAACATTCGAGGCAGCTTCAGCATCTGATGAAGCCTAGGTATCCCTTTCTCTTACGCAACGGCATAGAATTATGAGACATCAGACTGTTTAGTCGTCAGTTCAAGTTAGTTGATATTTTGACTCTCCCAGAATATGATTTGATAACGGATACTCTTAGTTTGTTATAGTATATATCAACCTGTCAAAAAGCTGGATTCGCGTGAGGCCCTAGACTCAACACTAAGAATATAGTAGAAGGCTATTACACAACACTAACCTCCTGACCAATCATTCGTGTCTGTGAAAGACGACTAGCTTACTTAGCTTTAGCTTGCCAGTCATCTTATGTTGAAACGGCATCTGATGATACGAGAAGAGAACTCAAAGCACTATTTCCATTCGTAATAACTTCAGCTTTTTTGGCTACTCGTTCTCCACCATAAGTACCTTATCTTATTGAGTGTATCTCTGATAACCAGGATAGCAGGAATTTCTAAAAAAGCTTCTCGATTTTTCTTTAGATAAAGTTTTAAATCTTTTAATCTTGTGCAAAGTGTTCATAGAAAATGAGTTTAACTGGCATATAGGAATTTTATCGAGAGAGCAGAGGAAGAGGAAGCGCTTTGCCCTAGGAAGTTGACTCGCTTAGTTGCTTCAAGTCAGGCATAAACTCTTGCTTATGCGCCCCTTTAAGGCAGATCTGGATTGCACTTCTTCTTTTTATCTATGGACCGACCAACCATTGTGAAGCAGGTAATGACTCATTATCATTATTCATATGTAGCATTTTCTCGTTGTTCACTACGTAATGGCACTAGCCGATTGTCCCTCTGTCTAAAAATTCTAGAAAAAAAGAAAGACCTGACGTTAGAAGATTACCACTTCACTCGGTATCAAGCCGAAGACCTATTCGAGGTCAAGGTTTCCATCATTAGACAGATGGCCCCTCTGGATCCAGAGGGGGATTGGGAGCGGTGAGGGGCTCAAGCTCTGTCTAATCCCCGAACCTCCACGGGGGAGGAACGGTTGGAAAGGCGATATCCCTTAATGAAGACCTTAATAGGGGCGGAGTCCAATCCCAAGCCTTTAATTTAAATTAAATTAAAGCTTTTGCAATACAAAGTCTTCCGGCGACATGATTCCGATGCGCACTCGGAAACATAGTCTTGTAAGTTTGAATTTTTCTTAGGTCCGCCTTACAAGACTATGCTCGATGCGCTTAACGAAAGGAACTCTCTAAATTCTTTCGAATTTTCTTCGTAATTAAGACATCCTTTAAGTGAGTAGGGGTGTCTTGGGACCGCCAGACGAATAATAGGTACCCACACATTTGTAGCAAGCTATGCGAGTTAGTGAGCCATGTAATAGGCGACCATTTCGCGTGATTCGGGGGCACTTGAGTCACCGCCGGCGCCCGATCGCGTCTTGACCCCTATCCAAATTTTGGGCCAATTCCCTCTTCGTACTACCAAAAAATGAGATTCTTTCCGAATCCGAGTTTGTCTTTGCTCAACCATTACCAAACTAATACCTATTCTGTTTAGTACTTCAGGTGCTTTTATTGCGTATAATGTAAATCCCGTAGCGGATCAATTCCAACGAGCCTTTCAAACTAGTACTTTTTGTAATCGACTCTATAGCTTCTTCAATAAACGCTGGTTCTTCGATCAAGTTTTTAATGACTTTCTAGTCAGATCGTTCTTGCGTTTTGGATATGAAGTCTCATTTGAAGCTTTAGACAAAGGTGCTATTGAGATATTGGGCCCCTCTGGTATCTCGTACACATTCCGACGATTGGCCGAGCGAATAAGTCAACTTCAAAGTGGATTTGTTGTGCTAAGAGTGCGTTATGACCCGTGGCCGCCTGCCTTGTTATACCCGAGAAGGGGGGGCGGCTCCTCCGTTGTGGGTAAACGGGAAACCCAACTCCTTACTAATGACTTTTTCTTAGTGAAACGAACTTTTCAAACGTGACTTTTTAAACAAACCCGCTATTTTTCGTCATTTGACGATTTTCTTAGTGATTTGGCCAAATCATGCGCACTTTTTCTTCCAGCCCGCGATTTTCGGACAAAACGGCTTTTCCCTTAATAAACGGCAAAAAGAAAAAGATTTTTTAAACAAACCCGCGATTTTTTAACATAACCTGATTTGACTACTGAAATGGCCAAATCAGATGTGACTTTTGACTAAACCCGTGAATTTTCGTCATTCGACGATTTTCACTAAGAAAATTAAAATAAAAAAAGATTTTTTTAATCAAACCGGTGATTTTGGGACATAAAGTCGTTTTACTAGTGAACGGGCGAAAGAGATTGGAACAATTTCAAAGAACCCGGCTTTTTTCGACATAATGACTTTTTACTTTTGAAATGAACTTTAATTTGAAACTTTTTAAATGTGACTTTTTCTTAAACAACTGGCTCGCTCTTCACTCGCTCCGTGTTTTTTCGGCATGACCTGATTTTCTTAGTGAAATGGCATTTTCAAATAAAGAAAATCAAAGAATCCCGTGTTTTTTGGTACTAAGCGCTTTTCAGTACTGAAATCGAAAAAAGAAAAGATTTTCTTAAAGAATGCGGCGTTTTTCGTTACTCGACTGATTTCACTAATAGAATCAAAAAAAGAAAAAGATTTTTTAAACAAACCCGTGTTTTTTCGGCATGACCTGATTTTCTTAGTGAACCGGACTTTAAAAATAAAAATTTTTAATAAACCCGCTATTTTCGCTTGTGATCTGATTTTAACTAATAAATTTAAAAAAGGATTTGAACTTTTTCATTTTCTCGAGGATTTTCTTGCAAATCACTTTTTACTAGTGAAATCAAAAAACAAAGTCTCACTTTTGACAAAACCCCGTGATTTTCGTTGCAAATCACTTTTTACTAGTGAAATGGATTTTTAAAATTCAAAAGTTAGTAAAACCCCGTGATTTTCGTTACTAAGTAATTTTCCCTAATAAAATCACAAAATCAGTGTCACTTTTGACTAAACCCGTGATTTTCGTTACTAAAGTGCTGATTGGAAATTTTACAACTATTAGCGTAAGGTATTTTGTCCCATTTTTAACTGAAAAATAATGAAAAATTCAAAGGATAACCTCAAAGTGAAAGACACAAAAATTTACGGGTTTGGAGCAACTTTTTCACGTGAAATCTCGTCGATCGAATTTCTTGCTTTTTTGAAAAACTAGTTTTCAATATCCGGCATTGGTTGAAACAGGTGCAGCGAGTGAAAGGAGCGAGTGGAGGAGCTTTTTGAAGCAGAAGTTGACGCATTTCCAGAGGAAGTTGAAGCTTTAGCATTAGCAAAAGAGAATAAAATTCCCGTGGGAAAGGATCTTCTTTATGGGAAAAAGGGCCAATCCCGGTACGGCTATGGGCAGGACCAAAGCTATATACTCGTTCAGCGCTACTTTCACACAAGAAAGCCATTTTACTAGTACTAGTAAAGAGGCAAGAGAAAATGTTCATTTTCTTGCCACTGCCGGCTCGCTTCTTCCTCTCGCTAACAAACTCGTTTCTACACTCGCTAACTGGCTCGCATTTTAATTATTCAGGTTCTAGACTCGCTCCGGGACTACACTCGTTCATTGCGCTCGCTCCGTATTTTTGGATAAAAATCGCCTCTTTTTTCCAATATCAGAGATGGGAGACATATGGGGATGAAGCGCATCTACTCACGGACTTGCGTATTTTTAACAAAAAGGATACGAAGTGAATCAATTACAATCCTCGGGGGAAGGGCTCTTCCCAAGCGTAGTGGGCGGAACTGCCGAAGCAAGATCATCCTGTTGTGCACCGGCATCAGCAACAGTTGAGGTTTCTGCGGAAAAAGAAGGACCTTTCTGATTGACTTCAAGAGGGAAGTAGCATTCCTGTATACGACAGAATGCCTTTCAAGGATGATACGGCTATGCCACTATCCGAGCAACGAATAAGCGAGCGGAGGAGTGAATGCAACGACTGTGTTGGCGCTTTAATTTAAGACGGCCGAGATACCAATCCCGGGGGACTAAGAAGCAACGAAACAAATAAAGGAGCAAGAGAGCGAATACTAGCATATGTATTAATCTTCTTTTATTTTATAAGGTGAAATACCATTCCTTAAACCTCAGAATGAGGTAAGGGATGAGTCCCCCCTGCGCGAATGTATCAAACGCGCGGGATGAATGAAGCGAGTAAGACTGTTAACGAGCCCTGCTCGAAGGTAACAAACAACATGACTGGCAGAGATACCAATAGGCGACTGTCAACGAGTCTAGTTCCGGGGAAAGTGCGTTTCGGCAGCAAGAATGGAGCCGAGCGTAGGAGCTTTATAATATAATAAGGGGTGAGCAGGAGGTTAATGGGCGGGAGAGCGAATGCGAGAGGAGCATAAGGCTGTTACGGGCCAAGTTTCCTTTCCTCACTTGTGATGTGAAGCCGCATAGTCTATTTAAAATGAAAAGATTTAGAGTGTGCCATGAGTGCTGCAGATGGTGCTCGTGATGCTGGCGATTCCTGTGTAGCCGGTGGAGCTTCAGCTGTAAACTCTGATGCTGCCGTTTCGGCTTACGACTCTTGAACTTGAAGG